>NC_088406.1:19240171-19540171 GCF_034236695.1 Oncorhynchus nerka | reverse complement strand
ACAGGAGAGGCATAAAATAAAATCTGAAATTTCACAAGTGACAAGTAATAGACATGTGAGCATGACTACATATGGACATACTCATAAGTCAAGTTGATCAAGTCGAAGTGGCCCCACTGTCCCAGATCATAGAGCACTCTAAGTGTGTCATTTATCATATAGTATGTTAAATATCAACATTATCAACATGTTCGTACAGTGGGATTGAATTATAGGTTGCAGTCCAGATAAATACAATTATTATTTACAGTTATGACATCCACCGTCATGTAAATACATGGGAGAAGGTGCTCTCTTCCTGCTCCTCCTCCTCAGTGACAGTGTCATCTCTGCTAGGTTTGTCCTGAGTGGTTGAACCCCTTTCACCTGACCCTCTGTTGCCCAGTCCCAAGTATTTGCACTCCTCTGGGAGATGACCACCATCTCTCTGCTCTTAAAGTCCCAGAAGGCTGTTAGGTGGAAGGCCATGTTGGAGAACACCACACAATACTCGAAGAGGGTGAAAAAAGTGTAGCCTGTAGAGGTTAGGAAAGACAGGAGACTAACACTTGAACAAAAAATGTAAAAGCAAAATAGGATTTTGTATCTAATGCTTATTAAATAATCTTTGTCAAGAAATTGGATGATGTTTGAAGGAAACCAGTTCAAAGTATGATCACCAAAGTATGATCATAAAGTTACTGGCCCCATCCCCCATGTCAAACACTTGGATTCATTATTAAGGGAACAAGGTGACATCACCTTACCTCTCATTGTAATACACCAATGGTAACATGATATTCTGTTACCTAATTTAAAAAGTGACCCCCTTGTAACCAGCATCGGAGAAGGTGTGTTTGCAGAGGGGCGTGGTTTATATAGCTAGATAACTAGTCTACTGGTGCCAAAATGTGACTGTAGAATGTCAGCAAATATAATTAAAAGTTTGCCCTATCCATCTATGGCAAAGATGCTGATATGTTTCCCATTTCATCTGTGTTTGATGTTAGCTATAGTGGCTAGCCAGGTCTTCATCTGTGTCTGATGTTAGCTATAGTGGCTAGCCAGGTCTTCATCTGTGTCTGATGTTAGCTATAGTGGCTAGCCAGGTCTTCATCTGTGTCTGGTGTTAGCTATAGTGGCTAGCCAGTTCTTCATCTGTGTCTGATGTTAGCTAGTTACTGGCTAGCCAGGTCTTCATCTGTGTCTGATGTTAGCTATAGTGGCTAGCCAGGTCTTCATCTGTGTCTGATGTTAGCTATAGTGGCTAGCCAGGTCGTCATCTGTGTCTGATGTTAGCTAGTTACTGGCTAGCCAGGTCTTCATCTGTGTCTGATGTTAGCTATAGTGGCTAGCCAGGTCTTCATCTGTGTCTGATGTTAGCTATAGTGGCTAGCCAGGTCTTCATCTGTGTCTGATGTTAGCTATAGTGGCTAGCCAGGTCTTCATCTGTGTCTGGTGTTAGCTATAGTGGCTAGCCAGGTCTTCATCTGTGTCTGGTGTTAGCTATAGTGGCTAGCCAGGTCGTCATCTGTGTCTGATGTTAGCTATAGTGGCTAGCCAGGTCTTCATCTGTGTCTGGTGTTAGCTATAGTGGCTAGCCAGGTCTTCATCTGTGTCTGATGTTAGCTATAGTGGCTAGCCAGGTCTTCATCTGTGTCTGATGTTAGCTATAGTGGCTAGCCAGGTCTTCATCTGTGTCTGATGTTAGCTATAGTGGCTAGCCAGGTCTTCATCTGTGTCTGATGTTAGCTATAGTGGCTAGCCAGGTCTTCATCTGTGTCTGATGTTAGCTATAATAATGAATAATGTTTACATATCTTACATTACTTATATACTGTATTTTATACCATCTATTGCACCTTGCCTATGCCACTCGGCCATCGCTAATCCATATATTTAAATGTACATATTCTCATTCACCTCTTCAGATTTGTTTGTATTAGGTAGATGTTGGGGAATTGTGAGATTACTTGTTAGATATTACTGCACTGTCGGAACTAGAAACACAAGAATTTCGCTACGCTCGCATTAACATCTGCTATGTAACCAATACAATTTGATTTGATTTGACATGTTTTGGTACCCTTCCCCAGATCTGTGCCGCGACAAAATCCTGTCTTGGAGCTCTACAGATAATTCCTTTGACCTGATGGCTTGTTTTTTGCTAGACTCAACTACAGTGTGATTGTACTATGCAATTTTAATTTCCTACTTTATAACTTGAAGAATTAAAACATTTAATTTAGCTAGTATTACTTGATGAGGAACACAATGAACCTGCTTAATTAAGCCCTCTGAGAAACTGTTGAGATGAGACATCAAGTAACACATTGCAGCTGCTGTAAAAACAGTTTCTGCCACATCCTTCCACAAATACTATTTATATTGCAGATCACTGTGTCTCAAGCAACATGATTTACTGGTCCTACCCTAAGATGGCCACAGTAGGTTATCATGAAAAACGATTACAAGCTCTATATCAAACTATTATCCAATGGCATTTGCCCATAAAACATGTATGACATACAGTAGTGGCAGCCTAATACTTCTGTATGAGGCGTGTCATCTCCAAACTATATCCAGCAGCCCTTATGGGTACCAGTCTTTTTAGCTAACATTCCACTCCTTGCCACGACATGTAATTGCCATAGTCCACTAGTTAACACAGCCACAAAGTCAAAATTGGCTACAGCGTAAAAATGAATTAAAAGAAAAATATGCTTTGAGTCTTAATTTAAGGTTAGGGTTAGGCATACGGTCATCAGTGTGATTAATGTCAGGGTTAGGTTTAAAATCATATTTTAAGCAGAGAATAGTAGAGTTATGACTTTGTGGCTGTGGTAACTAGTGACGACCAAGAGTGCGCAATGAAACTGGATTTCAGCAGAGTTGCTTATTGTTTGTTGGAATTAACATTCATATTTTCCATGACACATGTGGATCCTAGAAAAAAATATAATTAGAATCAAAAACAAACATTTAGCTGTTAGCTAGGCAAGTTTTTGTATTTTGATGCTTAAAATCAAAGCAAATAGGTTTTGTGTTTGGAATTGCAGTATGTATTAAGTTTGAAAATTAAGTTAGTTATGAGGTGTAATATTTGCATTGGGGGATAGCTGTGAGGGTTATCAAACAGGATCACCTCATCTGTTCACCTCGAGCTCATTAATGATAGAATGTTCATATTTGAAGATGGCAGAAAGGACAATCTCTTTGGCAATATCAACGAGTGGCAAGGAGTGGAATGTTATTCTATATGCCATAAATATGTGTCAGTGTAAGAGTGCAAGCCAAGTGCGAGCAAGGTTAATGTCTTTGTGCTTGCTACAATGTGTGTGTGTGCACGTTTGGTGAACATGACACTCTACACTCCTAGTGAATTGTGTGTGGTGTGGAGGGGTGTGTTGGTCACAGCCCCAGACTGAGTCCGGAAACAGCTGTTCCTCCAGGACAGAGGCCCAGGTCCTGACAGGGTGAACACAGCCAGGGGCTTCTTCCAAGTCTGACTCAACAGGCCCTCAGTAAACGCCCTGTACCACTGATCTGGTTGGGATAAAAATGCTGCTCTTTCTCCTAGAGTCCTAACACAGAATAACAGTTGTCCAAGTCTATCAACAATATAGTAAGAAACTGAAAATGAGAGATTCTATAAATAAAGATTGTATTTTTTTTTTATCTAAAACGATTGACATTGCTAAATACAATAGATTGGCAGTAGTCTGCATCAGTATGAGTGTAAGGAAAGGAAACAGGGAGCTTCTCAATTAGGTAAAAGTCTGTCGTCTCTCTTCGACTCCTCCGTCCTCCTCTCTTCCATGACCCGCAAATTGATAGGTAGTCACCATGTTTAAGAGTGTCAATTTGTTAATAGGTGAACGGGAAGAGTTTGCTCCTCTCTTCTCCTCAATTGCCTCCTACAGTCGAGGATACTCATGTGTAGTGCAAAGTGTTTCGAAATCCTCCACACCCCCCTTGAATCAGCTGTTGTTTTCTCAAAGAAGAAACAAACATTTAAAAATGATACACTTCTTACTGTTTTACCTGTAAAATGTCACACACAACTA
Organism: Oncorhynchus nerka; assembly: GCF_034236695.1. NCBI lineage: Eukaryota > Metazoa > Chordata > Actinopteri > Salmoniformes > Salmonidae > Oncorhynchus > Oncorhynchus nerka. The sequence goes on along the minus strand of NC_088406.1, from coordinate 19,536,125 downwards.
GCTAAATAATTTTTGGATTCCACCCCTGTAAATGTCATTTGCAAATGATGTGCTAGTGGAGGAGAGTTTCATTTCATACAAGTGCATTTGTTTCCACATTTTCTCCTCTCCTCGTTTACCTTTGACTTTTTTTAAAAGGAGATGAGGCGTGGATGGAAGAGAAGACGCGAGGAGTCGAGAAAAAACATTTTAATCTTTGAACTGCACTTGACAATGCAGTTTCATTAGGCTGCAGCAATTGTTTTTTACTCTAAATCAAATCAAATCAAATTTATTTATATAGCCCTTCGTACATCAGCTGATATCTCAAAGTGCTGTACAGAAACCCAGCCTAAAACCCCAAACAGCAAACAATGCAGGTGTAAAAGCACGGTGGCTAGGAAAAACTCCCTAGAAAGGCCAAAACCTAGGAAGAAACCTAGAGAGGAACCAGGCTATGTGGGGTGGCCAGTCCTCTTCTGGCTGTGCCGGGTAGAGATTATAACAGAACATGACCAAGATGTTCAAATGTTCATAAATGACCAGCATGGTCGAATAATAATAAGGCAGAACAGTTGAAACTGGAGCAGCAGCACAGTCAGGTGGACTGGGGACAGCAAGGAGTCATCATGTCAGGTAGTCCTGGGGCACGGTCCTAGGGCTCAGGTCCTCCGAGAGAGAGAGAAAGAAAGAGAGAATTAGAGAGCATATGTGGGGTGGCCAGTCCTCTTCTGGCTGTGCCGGGTGGAGATTATAACAGAACGTGGCCAAGATGTTCAAATGTTCATAAATGACCAGCATGGTTGAATAATAGTAAGGCAGAACAGTTGAAACTGGAGCAGCAGCATGGCCAGGTGGACTGGGGACAGCAAGGAGTCATCATGTCAGGTAGTCCTGGGACATGGTCCTAGGGCCCAGGCCAGTTGAAACTGGAGCAGCAGCATGGCCAGGTGGACTGGGGACAGCAAGGAGTCATCATGTCAGGTAGTCCTGGGGCATGGTCCTAGGGCTCAGGTCCTCCGAGAGAGAGAAAGAAAGAGAGAAGGAGAGAATTAGAGAACGCACACTTAGATTCACACAGGACACCGAATAGGACAGGAGAAGTACTCCAGATATAACAAACTGACCCTAACCCCCCGACACATAAACTAATGCAGCATAAATACTGGAGGCTGAGACAGGAGGGGTCAGGAGACACTGTGGCCCCAACCCGAGGACACCCCCGGACAGGGCCAAACAGGAAGGATATAACCCCACCCACTTTGCCACTCTAGAGGGCTCTAGTGTCAACTTTGTCGACATTGCAGACAATTAAGTCACCAAAAGCCCCTCTACTAACAGAGGACCTTTACTATACTGTCTGCTTCACCAGGAAACTGCATCATACCACCAAATGAGCACAACCTGCAATTTTAGAGCTAGTTCACTTCGTCATTCAGTTGAATGAACAACTATCTTCACTTTACATTTCTGTCTTTCATTCACTTTCTACATTTTCTGGTCAAGTACAGGGCTGAAGGGAAGGAACGATGCCTTACCTCAGGAATCAGTGAGCACTTCTTTATAACCAGTCACAGCTGAGAAGTTAACACCAGGTGGATAACTGGCAATGAACAGGACAAACCTTCCTTATGGGACAAAGAAGGGCATAAAAGCTTAAAGCATACTGTACAACTGTATTAGTCATAACAGTCACTGATACAGGTTTTATGGTTTATAACTAGGGTCCATAGTTTTTCCTAGTCGGGCCATGTATCCGGAAAAACTCAGGGCCCTATTTATAACAGCAAGAAACAGGAATTCTGTCGTTTTTTCAAAATCCTAATTGTATATCATGCAGCAAATTAATCCATGTAAATGAGCAGCATAGTATGTTGCAGGGCAGTGGTTCCTAACCTTTTTGTTTACTGTTCCACCAACTAAATGTTGCTCTCTCCAGAGTACCCCTGATGTGTAGGCCTATGGTCTCGTTAGTTTTCTCAAGTACCTCCTGTGGATAGGTCCCCTGGTTGGGAACCACTGCTGTAGGGGAGGCCTTATGCCTACTTATTTTCAGCGGACTAATTATCAAAGGTCACTCCCGGTACGTCACATTGGATGACACGTAGGTGAGCAGCAAGAGGCCAAAGTTCTCAGTGATGGCACAGATAAAGTTGAGGCAGCTGAGCAGCCACTCTAGGAACCTTGTTGAGAAGAGGCCCTTATATATAGAAGTTAAAATATGCCACTGCCATCAGGAACCTGAGAGCAGAGTGCAGGCCAATGCAGAAAAGCCAGATATGGCAATCTGGGCTCAGGCTTATGGAGGCACTAGCTGAACGTAGATCATTGGGAAACTAAAACAAAAACAAGAAGAGAGTCAGACTATGTATTTGCATGCTAAGTTTTTAATAACAGGGACATGATTGATTATCTTGTTAAAGAGTGTAAGTGGAGTCTTGGAAATGAAACACGGAGGAGATGAAGATGCAGGTAAATATGCCAAGCAGTGGCAGACTGACGGTGCCCACAACACAGGAGGTGAATGATAAATCATAACCCCCCCTAAACGTAAAAATACCATATCTTCAGTTGGCCCGGGATAGCCTGCCTCTTTTGGCAGGAGAGTAGGGCCGTTCGTGGCTGGGTTGGGGTGTGGCTGGATGAGTTGCTGCCCCTCTCCTGATGCACACCGGATGTTTGTGGGGGAACTGGTGCTAAATCACTCGTAGACGTCCTGATTCTGGGTCAGGGTTTCGTATGTCGCAGAGCAGCTCACTCACTGCGATCTATTGAAAGTCAGCCCTTGATCCAAGCACAGAGCCTGTTTCGGATTAAAAGGTGCACAGAGCCTGTTTCGGATTAAAAGGTGCACAAAGCCTGTTTCGAATTTCCACACGTACAGAGCCTGTTACGTGTTACCAGGTGCACGTGGATCCTGATAGCAGAACTATAGACATCTTAGTAATTTCAGGGAGTAAACTATACTCTAAGGCCAAAGGAGAGGGGTGTTGACCAGGTAGGGAGAGTAGGTGTGGAGGCCTGGAGGTATGTAGCTCCAGGGAGTAAGCTATATACTCTCAGGCCCAGGGAAAGGGCAGGCAGGGATTGTAGGTCTAGAGGCCAGGAGTCAGAGGTCGCCAGGTCAATGGGGGCCTGCCTGGAGGTCAGAAAGGCCCCAAGGAGAAGGCCCTAGTGAATAGGTGTGTGAGTGACAATTTCCTTCAGGGGGGAAGAACAAGGAAATTCATGTAAAAACGTGTGAGATGAAAATGGGCAGACTAAGGTTGTGCAATGTGTAGGCCCACTGAGTGTACATTCTGAACTGTGTTTGAAGTCAGTAGGTCACATGACCAAGGAGCTATTGAAATGAGAAAGTTTAAAAAATTGATGTAAAAACGTGTGAGATGAAAATGGACAAATTAAAGGGTGTGCAATATAGAAGGGTAGTCAGTGGATATTCTGAACCTTGTTTGAAGTCAGTAGCATGACCAAGGAGCTATTGAAATTAGAAACATTGAAAAACATTGAAAATTCATGTGAAATTGCTTGAGATGAAAATGGACAAACTAAAGGGTGTGCAATGTCTAGGCCCACTGTGTGGACATTCTGAACCTTGTTTGAAGTCAGTAGGTCACATGACCAAGGAGCTATTGAAATTTGAATGTTTGAAACATTTATGTAAAAATGTGTGAGATGAACAACCAGTTTTGAAAGTTTTAGGATTGGTTAAATGGTTAAAGAGCGAACAGGGACTTGAAGAGAAACACCCATGACACCATCCACACAAGGTTGAATCATGTCTTTTGTTGGAACCCCATACTGTGTGAATGTGGACACACCTGACGGTAATCATGTTCGGGATTCTTTCATTGTGGAAGGACTCGATGAACTAATGGAGTTGGATAGCACTGCCCCTAATCCCCAGGCTTCTGGCTCACCTATAACATCTCCACCATTACCCTCCCCTCAAACCCTTCCGGTTACCCTGTCCAGAGAGACTGGGAGAGGTGTCTCTGTGATCACTGGACAACTGGAACATCAATGGACACACACCAATCATAGTTTGACAATGCAGGAGAATGCCATTCGCAAACTCAGTGAATGTGTGGAGGCTCATCAGACAGATGTGCAGAGGAGGTTGGATTACCTTCCCTGTCAAATGGTGGAAAACCAACAACAAATTGTTCAGAGACAGAAATATTTACAAGATTCTCTGAAGCAGGATATTCAAGGAAAACTGCACCGGTTCAAAACACAAATGGAAACTAACCATCATCAAGTCATAATCTTTCTTGAGGAGGAACAAAAACAGAGAGCAGAGGAGTCAGCCTCTGTTGTGAAGGGAGTGTGTTCTTATCTGAAGGAAGTTATGGAGGACATGAAGAACTCTCTCACAGGGGAACTACGATTTTTGATTGAACAGACTCAAAAGGACACCGTTAATGAGATGGAAAAGGCACAGAAGGCCACAGACCTTCAACTGGAAGGGCTGCACCAGGAGGTAATGCAGTGCTTTTCCCTTCTGGACAAATCTTCTGCACCTCCCTCAGGTTTTACCTCTGCCACTGGCTTGGCCAGTAATGGAATAGGAACAGGTAGCACTGCAAAAAACCCTCTGAAGATACTGTTAAACAACAGAACTCCCGCTGCCACTGTCATGTCTCCTCTAGAGCGCTCCCTCCCTATAAAACAAATTTTCCCCACTTTTGGCAGTCCAGAAGATGATGTTGATCCACTGTTTTTCTTATCTAAGTGTAATGATTTTCTTTCTATCCGGCCCCTTACTGACTTGGAGGATCTTGCCACCCTCCGCAGTGTTCTCCATGGTACAGCAAGAGACTGGTGGGAAATAGCCCGTGAACATGTGTCAACCTGGGAGGAGTTTCAAAAAATATTCCTCTTAGCCTTCCTTTCAGAGGACTATGGGGATGAACTGGCGGAACGTGTTCGTAACAGAGTCCAGGGTGAAGCAGAGCCAATACGGGACTTTGCCTTCTCCTATCGAGTTCTATGTAGGAGATGGAAGGCTGACATTACTGAGCAGGAGATGGTCAAACTCCTTCTTAAGAACATGGTTCCCCGCCTTGCTAGTCAACTTCGAGAACGTGTGCAAAATGTGGATGATCTGGTGCGTCTTGGGACTCAGTTTGAGAAGGACTGGAAGCACCACCTCCAAACTAAAAACACTGTTCCCTCATCCCAGTATACCCATAACTCTCCTGGGGCTAAACCGTCTCAGATATTTGTACCCAAGATCCAGGACAAAAGTCCAGTTATGTGTTGGAGGTGTAAAGTCCAACATCCTCCAGATTCTTGCCCGCTCTATGTCCAGCATCAGGATTCAGGAAAAGGTCAGAAAGGACCGAAGACTGAAAGTCTACACAGGCGTGGTGACTTGCATACAATTGGGTCAGCCTTAATGCCCACCATGAAGCCTTTAGACAGCACAGCTAGTGGTCTTATTCCTATTCCGCAACAACTATTGGTTCCTCTGACTGTTAGGAACTGGAGAGGGAAGGCCATAATCGACACAGGGGCATCTTACACCCTGATGCAAGAGGCCCTGTGGCAGAACATGGCATTACCTCATGAGGAGCTACGAACATGGGAGGAGGGACCATTCTACTTGGCCAATGGAGAACCTACCACCCCCTTGGGCTGGATTAGTATAATAATAAAACTGCATGGTGAGACTATTAACCTTCCTGTGGCAATACTTGCAGATTCAAGCCTTGCATTTGCTGTAGTCCTTGGCCTAGACTTCCTGTTCTTCAGTGGACTGACCATCTCTATGTCCGAACCCTCCTATCGGCTACACTCTGACTATTCCCAGCCTCATCCATTTCAACCTGGTAATGCACTGATTTCAGGTTGGAGCCTGCTACATTATGCAGAGTCCGGACAAGGTCAAGTCAGAGACAGAGAAAATATAAAGAGACAAAGATAAAAACATGTTCCACCAGTGAAGTCTGAGAACCCAACTATCACCCTGATTACCGCCGTACCCCCCCTTCTATCCGAGAGCAAAAATAAACCGGATGCTGATTTCTACATCAAGCAAGCGGTGGAACAGGCATGTCTATCGGATGATGAAAGGTGGCAGCTCTCCCAGATGTTGGACATGAACAGTGAGGTCTGTACTCTTACACTCGGCCGTACAACCGTCTTCAAACACAAAATCTATACCCGGCATGAGGTCCCCATTAAGCAGCGTCCCTACAGGCTGTCCCCCGCCAAACTGGCAATTCTCAATGAACAGCTCAAAAGCATATTGGAGAATGGAATTGTGGAACCTTCTTTTTCCGGATGGGCTTCTCCGGTTGTTCTGATTCCTAAGAAAGATGGTGGATATCGATTCTGTGTGGACTACAGGAAGCCGAATGCCATAACAGAAAGCGATGCCTACCCTTTACCAAACATAAATGACTTACTGGAATCTCTGGCAGGAGGATCCATCTTTAGTAATCTGGATCTGAACAGTGGCTATTGGCAGGTGTCAATGGATCCCGCTAGTCAGGACAAGACTGCCTTTGTCACCCCTGCTGGTTTGTACTCCTTCAAAGTCATGCCTTTTGGTTTGAAGAATGCTCCAGCAACCTTCCAACGGTTGATGGAGACTGTCCTGGGAGATCTGAAGGGTAGAAATTGTCTTGTGTATCTGGATGACATCATAATCTACTCCTCCTCTGTTGCGGATCATCTGCAAGACATTCAGTCCGTCTTCGACAGACTAAAGGCTGCAGGTTTGACCTTGAACTTGAAGAAGTGTCGTTTCTGTCTGCCAGAACTCAAGTTCCTTGGTCATGTGGTTAATGCTGAAGGTATCAATGCAGATCCAGCCAAAGTTGCAGCCGTGCAGGAATTCCCAATTCCCACATCCCTCAAGGCTGTTCAGCGGTTTCTGGGTATGGCTGGATGGTACCACAGGTTTGTGCCTGATTTTTCAAAGGTAGCTGAACCCCTCAACCACCTTAAGAAGAAACGTGTGAAATTCCAATGGAGCCCTGCATGCCAAGGTGCATTTGAAGCACTCAAAAACAGTCTAATTACTCCTCCAGTGCTTGGACATCCTAACCTGAATGCTAATTTCATTGTGTACACGGATGCAAGTCAAACAGGACTTGGAGCAGTCTTGGCTCAACAAACAGGACTTGGAACAGAAGAAGTTCTTGCCTATGCAAGTCGCACCCTTACTTCAGCCGAGAGGAATTATTCAACGACTGAAAGGGAGTGCCTCGCTGTGGTCTGGGCTTTGGAGAAATGGAGCTACTACTTGGAGGCAAAGATCTTCACCGTTGTCACAGACCATGCTGCTCTGCAGTGGGTTCTGGCATCAGGCAAGACCAACAGCCATCTTATTCGCTGGTCTATCAGACTGCAGAAGTTTGACTTCATCATTGAGTATCGCACAGGAAAACTGAACGTTGTACCAGATGCCCTTTCTCGGATTACAGAGACTGCCAATGTTTGTCCTCCCTTGTGCAGTATTTATACTACCGCTAAATGTCTGGATGATTCCTTTCCTCTGGATGACGAGAGTGTATGGAGAGCGCAGCAGAAGGATGCTGCCATCATGGCGATCCACAAGAGTCTGTCTGAAGAAGACTCCAAGAGTCGCTTCAATGATAAGTATAGCATAATTCAGGATAAAGTGTATCGAAAAACTCCAAGAGGAGATGGAATACACAGCACCCATTATCGCGTCTTCATTCCCTCTACATTGTGTGACCAGATAATCCAAGCTTATCATGCCAATCCCATGAGTGGCCATCTTGGAGTTTTTAAAACTTATCGAAGACTACAAGAGGTGGTTTACTGGCCAGGCATGTGGGTTGATACCCGGAGGTTTGTACAGCAGTGTGAAGTCTGCCAGAAATACAAACCAGACATTGGCAGACCTGCTGGGAAAATGCAGCAGACCGTGGTGAACCATCCAAATGAAATGTTGGGAATTGACCTCATGGGACCTTTTCCTCCCAGCCGGGGGACACGGAATGAATTTTTATTGGTGGTAGTGGACTACTACACACACTGGGTGGAGTTGTTTCCCCTCCGCAAAGCTACTGCATCAGCCATTGCTCTAATTCTGTGAAGGGAGGTTTTTACCAGATTTGGAATTCCAGACCAAATCCTCTCTGACCGAGGTCCACAGTTCATATCAGGAATCTACAAGGAGCTCTGTATCTACTGGGGTGTAATTGCCAAGTTGACCACAGCCTATCATCCTCAGACCAACCTGACGAGAGGGTAAACCGAACCCTGAAGGGGATGATTGCTTCATTCGTGGGGGATCAGCACACAAGGTGGGATCAGCATCTCCCTGAATTTCGCTTTGCACTGAACTCTGCTGTGCAGGAGACTTCTGGGGTCACTCCCGCCGAACTCCACCTGGGAAGACCACTAAAAGGTCCGATGGACAGGGTCTTGCAAAGTTCGAATGTTTCACCTGACTGCCCAGCGTTTGATGCCGTACAACACCACCACACCTTGCTAGCCAGAGTGGAGGCCAGCAAAACCAAAGCCAAACAACGACAGCTGAGAAACTATGACAAACATAGACGAGACGTGTGTTTTCCACCCCAGTCTCGTGTCTGGGTACGTTCACATCATCTGTCAAAGGCATCTAAGAAGTTAACTGCCAAGCTAGCTTCGAGATGGAAAGGTCCATACCGTGTAGTGCAGCAGTTGGGACCAGTGAACTACTTGGTCTGTTTGGAGGACACTGGGGAAGATGTCAGGACAGTGCATGTTGTTGACCTAAAGCCCTGCTACCCTACGGCAGAAGAGCTGGATTGCAGGCAAAAGCAACACCTGCAGGACCTCTTCGTGGAGGACTCTGATGAGGAGGACTTCCCTGGTTTTGTGTAGCAGGAACATGAACTTGTCAAAGCCTGCATCCTCTTTGTTTCTACAGGCATGTTTTTTCATGGGGGGAGGAGTGTGGCGAAATCTGCACGGAGCCTTCACCGTGCGCTGCCACTTTAAGAGCGCATGAGCAATAAGGAAGGAGGAAATAAAGAGAGCTCGTTCAGCTCTTTGGGGAGGGGCTCTTGGGTGGCGCGACAGTTTGATTGTGTGTGCTGTGCTGCAGAAGTTTTGTTTGTTTTCAGCGTTTGTAGTTTATAAAGTATTTTAACTCAATCATCGGTGTGATCGCTTTAGATCGTGGTTGTTTTTGTTTGGGACCGCGCCCGTTATGGATCGCATGGATTAGTAGCAACATTGTTTGCGAAGCTTTAACAAACCAAACCAACAAACCATCGGACAGTCAGACACCGGCAGGCCTGAAGACCACAGCTAAGATTTATCTTTTTCTATCTCTTTCTCTTCCCTCTCATTCCAGTGCTTTACCCTGCAACAGACTCTCTATTTTTTAAATGCACTTCCCATTGAAGTTCATTAGAGCTGGACTATTATTTCCCTGCCAGAAGTATTTGGATGGACAGTTTAGTAGGTTACTTGCAAGTTGTATATTATGTGAACTGTATTGAGGTGGGGTGTACTAATGACATGTGGCCGAGAAGACTGTGGACATTTTTAAGGCCTTTGTTGTGTCGATGAACACCCCCCACATTCATACCCTCTGCACTCATCCACTAGAAAATAATACAGATTATTGCAAATCCTATGTTGATGACTGGGTTCGTTCTTGTATGAAGTTGCTGTTGAATTGCTCTGCCATTATTAGTATTAGTATTATTGTATGAGGTATTCTTGTTTGGGTTACCCCTGTGCTGTGATGTGGGTTTTATATGGTGTGAAAAACTACAAGGAAAACTACAGGCAAATATCTGTCTAATTTCCAACCTGAATCTGTCTTTACCTCGGTATTCATGGCACGCTAACTATCATCTTTGTCATAGCACAAGAGCAGTCTACCGCTATCCATGCTTGCAACTTTGTCATTCAAATGATCATTTGGCATATTTTTGGATCGAGATAAATGTAACCTGTAACCTGCAATTCGATCTTCACTGGGTTGAATTCTCTGCTTGAATATTATTCCAGGTAAGCTATAGTTTCTCTCTTTTGCTGAACAATGCACATTTGAAAATGGTAAATTCACAATGTACATATTTAGGAATGTATATGCCATGGTTCCCCAACTTGCGGCCCGTGGGCGGAATTTGGCACGGGGATAGTTTTATTTGGCCTCCCAAGTTTTCTGAACAAAAAAAATAAAATAAAAGTGTTATTTTATTTTATTTTCGTTGTTGGCCATACAAGACTGTTAAAACACCAGGAAATCAGCTCCAGGTGATTTTTATTTAAGAAATCTAGTCCCAACTATTCCCACGCATAATAAAGAGATACATGATCACATACAAATGTAAGCAAGGTTTGAAATGATTATGTTTTTAACAATATATCTGTCTGGGCTTCTTGCTGTCAGTTTGCAATGTATTTGTAAGTACAGTATGTTCCGGCCACCTGACCATCCGCTCAAGAAAAAATCGACCCACGGTTGAATTTAGTTAATGATCCTGAGTGGCGCAGCGATCTAAGGCACTGCAGCTCAGTGCTACTACAGACACCCTGGTTCTAATCCAGGCTTTATCACAACCGGCTGTGATTGGGAGTCCCATAGGGCGGCACACAATTGGCCCAGCGTTTCGCTGGTGTAAAAAAAATTGCTATGTTAAGTGTTTTGTTATATCAACACACACTTACAGTCCAATTGCAATGAGTGTTTTTTTTTATTCAACATGCAAATGGTGAGTTGAATGGTTTCATGACTGGTTTAGAGTAGCATCTTGACAGATAGCTCTTCAGATCATTATTACATATTAAAGAGAGTGACCTGGCTCTATGTATTTTACTGGTTTGTGCCTCACTGACAAAGCTCCCGGTTAGAGGGGAGCCTGAGTGTTAACACACACAGGAACTTTAATTACAAAGCCAAGCTAAACAACAATAACAACTCACTCTGTGTTCACGCATCCCATGCACATATGTCCAGTCACACTCACAGACTGGAATAACACCGTTCAGGTAAGACCTAGTGAACCTGAAGAAGCAGAGTAAGGAGAGAGGAGGTGTGTAAGACCCAGTGAACCTGAAGCAGCAGAGTAGAGGGAGAGAGGAGGTGTGTAAGACCCAGTGAACCTGAAGAAGCAGAGTAGAGGGAGAGAGGAGGTGTGTAAGACCCAGTGAACCTGAAGAAGCAGAGTAGAGGGAGAGAGGAGGTGTGTAAGACCCAGTGAACCTGAAGAAGCAGAGTAAGGAGAGAGGAGGTGTGTAAGACCCAGTGAACCTGAAGAAGCAGAGTAGAGGGAGAGAGGAGGTGTGTAAGACCCAGTGAACCTGAAGAAGCAGAGTAGAGGGAGAGAGGAGGTGTGTAAGACCCAGTGAACCTGAAGAAGCAGAGTAGAGGGAGAGAGGAGGTGTGTAAGATCCAGTGAACCTGAAGCAGCAGAGTAGAGGGAGAGAGGAGGTGTGTAAGACCCAGTGAACCTGAAGAAGCAGAGTAAGGAGAGAGGAGGTGTGTAAGATCCAGTGAACCTGAAGCAGCAGAGTAGGAGGAGAGAGACCCAGTGAGAAGAAGCAGAGTGTGGAGAAGACCCCAGTGAACCTGAAGAAGCAGAGTAGAGGGAGAGAGGAGGTGTGTAAGACCCAGTGAACCTGAAGCAGCAGAGTAAGGAGAGAGGAGGTGTGTAAGACCCAGTGAACCTGAAGAAGCAGAGTAAGGAGAGAGGAGGTGTGTAAGACCCAGTGAACCTGAAGCAGCAGAGTAGAGGGAGAGAGGAGGTGTGTAAGACCCAGTGAACCTGAAGCAGCAGAGTAGAGGGAGAGAGGAGGTGTGTAAGACCCAGTGAACCTGAAGAAGCAGAGTAAGGAGAGAGGAGGTGTGTAAGACCCAGTGAACCTGAAGCAGCAGAGTAGAGGGAGAGAGGAGGTGTGTAAGACCCAGTGAACCTGAAGAAGCAGAGTAGAGGGAGAGAGGAGGTGTGTAAGACCCAGTGAACCTGAAGAAGCAGAGTAGAGGAGAGAGGAGGTGTGTAAGACCCAGTGAACCTGAAGAAGCAGAGTAGAGGGAGAGAGGAGGTGTGTAAGACCCAGTGAACCTGAAGAAGCAGAGTAAGGAGAGAGGAGGTGTGTAAGACCCAGTGAACCTGAAGAAGCAGAGTAGAGGGAGAGAGAGGTGTGGAGAGAGACCCAGTGAACCTGAAGAAGCAGAGTAGAGGGAGAGAGGAGGTGTAAGACCCAGTGAACCTGAAGAAGCAGAGTAGAGGGAGAGAGGAGGTGTGTAAGACCAGTGAACCTGAAGAAGAGTAGAGGGAGGGAGAGAGGTGTGTAAGACCCAGTGAACCTGAAGAAGCAGCAGTAGAGGAGAGAGGAGGTGTGTAAGATCCAGTGAACCTGAAGCAGCAGAGTAAGGAGAGAGGAGGTGTGTAAGACCCAGTGAACCTGAAGAAGCAGAGTAAGGAGAGAGGAGGTGTGTAAGACCCAGTGAACCTGAAGAAGCAGAGTAGAGGGAGAGAGGAGGTGTGTAAGACCCAGTGAACCTGAAGCAGCAGAGTAAGGAGAGAGGAGGTGTGTAAGACCCAGTGAACCTGAAGCAGCAGAGTAGAGGGAGAGAGGAGGTGTGTAAGACCCAGTGAACCTGAAGCAGCAGAGTAAGGAGAGAGGAGGTGTGTAAGACCCAGTGAACCTGAAGAAGCAGAGTAGAAGGAGAGAGGAGGTGTGTAAGACCCAGTGAACCTGAAGAAGCAGAGTAAGGAGAGAGGAGGTGTGTAAGACCCAGTGAACCTGAAGAAGCAGAGTAGAGGAGAGAGGAGGTGTGTAAGACCCAGTGAACCTGAAGCAGCAGAGTAAGCAGCAGAGTAGAGGAGAGAGGAGGTGTGTAAGACCCAGTGAGGCAGGTGTGTAAGACCCAGTGAACCTGAAGAAGCAGAGTAGAAGGAGAGAGAGGTGTGTAAGACCCAGTGAACCTGAAGCAGCAGAGTAGAGGGAGAGAGGAGGTGTGTAAGACCCAGTGAACCTGAAGAAGCAGAGTAAGGAGAGAGGAGGTGTGTAAGACCCAGTGAACCTGAAGAAGCAGAGTAGAGGAGAGAGGAGGTGTGTAAGACCCAGTGAACCTGAAGAAGCAGAGTAGAGGGAGAGAGGAGGTGTGTAAGACCCAGTGAACCTGAAGAAGCAGAGTAGAGGAGAGAGGAGGTGTGTAAGACCCAGTGAACCTGAAGCAGCAGAGTAAGGAGAGAGGAGGTGTGTAAGACCCAGTGAACCTGAAGAAGCAGAGTAGAAGGAGAGAGGAGGTGTGTAAGACCCAGTGAACCTGAAGCAGCAGAGTAAGGAGAGAGGAGGTGTGTAAGACCCAGTGAACCTGAAGAAGCAGAGTAGAGGGTGTAAGAGGAGAGAGAGGTGTGTAAGACCCAGTGAACCTGAAGAAGCAGAGTAAGGAGAGAGGAGGTGTGTAAGACCCAGTGAACCTGAAGAAGCAGAGTAGAGGGAGAGAGGAGGTGTGTAAGACCCAGTGAACCTGAAGCAGCAGAGTAGAGGGAGAGAGGAGGTGTGTAAGACCTAGTGAACCTGAAGAAGCAGAGTAAGGAGAGAGGAGGTGTGTAAGACCCAGTGAACCTGAAGCAGCAGAGTAGAGGGAGAGAGGAGGTGTGTAAGACCCAGTGAACCTGAAGCAGCAGAGTAAGGAGAGAGGAGGTGTGTAAGACCCAGTGAACCTGAAGAAGCAGAGTAGAGGAGAGAGGAGGTGTGTAAGACCCAGTGAACCTGAAGAAGCAGAGTAGAGGGAGAGAGGAGGTGTGTAAGACCCAGTGAACCTGAAGAAGCAGAAGAAGCAGAAGAAGCAGAGGAGAGAGGAGTGAACCTGAAGAAGCAGAGTAGAGGAGAGAGGAGGTGTGTAAGACCCAGTGAACCTGAAGAAGCAGAGTAGAGGAGAGAGGAGGTGTGTAAGACCCAGTGAACCTGAAGAAGCAGAGTAAGGAGAGAGGAGGTGTGTAAGACCCAGTGAACCTGAAGAAGCAGAGTAAGGAGAGAGGAGGTGTGTAAGACCCAGTGAACCTGAAGAAGCAGAGTAGAGGAGAGAGGAGGTGTGTAAGACCCAGTGAACCTGAAGCAGCAGAGTAGAAGGAGAGAGGAGGTGTGTAAGACCCAGTGAACCTGAAGAAGCAGAGTAGAGGGAGAGAGGAGGTGTGTAAGACCCAGTGAACCTGAAGAAGCAGAGAGAGAGGAGAGAGGAGGTGTGTAAGACCCAGTGAACCTGAAGAAGCAGAGTAGAAGGAGAGAGGAGGTGTGTAAGACCCAGTGAACCTGAAGAAGCAGAGTAGAGGGAGAGAGGAGGTGACCCAGTGAAGACCAGAGTAGAGGGAGAGAGGAGGTGTGTAAGACAGTGAACCTGAAGAAGCAGAGTAGAGGAGAGAGGAGGTGTGTAAGACCAGTGAACCTGAAGCAGCAGAGTAGAGGGAGAGAGGAGGTGTGTAAGACCCAGTGAACCTGAAGAAGCAGAGTAGAGGAGAGAGGAGGTGTGTAAGACCCAGTGAACCTGAAGAAGCAGAGTAGATGGAGAGAGGAGGTGTGTAAGACCCAGTGAACCTGAAGAAGCAGAGTAGAGGGAGAGAGGAGGTGTGTAAGACCCAGTGAACCTGAAGCAGCAGAGTAGAGGGAGAGAGGAGGTGTGTAAGACCCAGTGAACCTGAAGAAGCAGAGTAGGAGGAGAGAGGAGGTGAGTGTAAGACCCAGTGAACCTGAAGAAGCAGAGTAGAGGAGAGAGGAGGTGTGTAAGACCCAGTGAACCTGAAGAGCAGAGTAGAGGAGAGAGGAGGTGTGTAAGACCCAGTGAACCTGAAGAAGCAGAGTAGAGGGAGAGAGGAGGTGTGTAAGACCCAGTGAACCTGAAGCAGCAGAGTAGAGGGAGAGAGGAGGTGTGTAAGACCCAGTGAACCTGAAGAAGCAGAGTAGAGGAGAGAGGAGGTGTGTAAGACCCAGTGAACCTGAAGAAGCAGAGTAGAGGGAGAGAGGAGGTGTAAGACCCAGTGAACCTGAAGCAGCAGAGTAGAGGGAGAGAGGAGGTGTGTAAGACCCAGTGAACCTGAAGAAGCAGAGAGTAGAGGGAGAGAGGAGGTGTGTAAGACCCAGTGAACCTGAAGAAGCAGAGTAAGAAGCAGAGTAGAGGAGAGGAGGAGGAGGTGTGTAAGACCCAGTGAACCTGAAGAAGCAGAGTAGAGGGAGAGAGGAGGTGTGTAAGACCCAGTGAACCTGAAGAAGCAGAGTAGAGGGAGAGAGGAGGTGTGTAAGACCCAGTGAACCTGAAGAAGCAGAGTAAGGAGAGAGGAGGTGTGTAAGACCCAGTGAACCTGAAGAAGCAGAGAGAGAGGGAGAGAGGAGGTGTGTAAGACCCAGTGAACCTGAAGAAGCAGAGTAGAGGGAGAGAGGAGGTGTGTAAGACCCAGTGAACAGAAGCAGAGTAGAGGGAGAGGAGGTGTAAGACCCAGTGAACCTGAAGAAGCAGAGTAGAGGGAGAGAGGAGGTGTGTAAGACCCAGTGAACCTGAAGAAGCAGAGTAGAGAGGAGGTGGGAAGAGAGTAGAGGAGAGAGGAGGTGTAAGACCCAGTGAACCTGAAGAAGCAGAGTAGAGGAGAGAGGAGGTGTGTAAGACCCAGTGAACCTGAAGCAGCAGAGTAGAGGAGAGAGGAGGTGTGTAAGACCCAGTGAACCTGAAGAAGCAGAGGAGAGAGGAGAGTGAACCTGAAGAAGCAGAGAGGGAGAGAGGAGGTGTGTAAGACCCAGTGAACCTGAAGAAGCAGAGTAGAGGAGAGAGAGGTGTGTAAGACCCAGTGAACCTGAAGAGCAGAGTAGAGGGAGAGAGGAGGTGTGTAAGACCCAGAACCTGAAGCAGCAGAGTAAGGAGAGAGGAGGTGTGTAAGACCCAGTGAACCTGAAGAAGCAGAGTAAGGAGAGAGGAGGTGTGTAAGACCCAGTGAACCTGAAGAAGCAGAGTAGAGGGAGAGAGGAGGTGTGTAAGACCCAGTGAACCTGAAGAAGCAGAGTAAGGAGAGAGGAGGTGTGTAAGACCCAGTGAACCTGAAGAAGCAGAGTAAGGAGAGAGGAGGTGTGTAAGACCCAGTGAACCTGAAGAAGCAGAGTGAACCTGAAGAGAGAGGAACCTGAAGAGCAGAGTAGAGGAGTAAGACCCAGTGAACCTGAAGAAGCAGAGTAGAGGGAGAGAGGAGGTGTGTAAGACCCAGTGAACCTGAAGAAGCAGAGTAGAGGGAGAGAGGAGGTGTGTAAGACCCAGTGAACCTGAAGAAGCAGAGTAGAGGGAGAGAGGAGGTGTGTAAGACCCAGTGAACCTGAAGCAGCAGAGTAAGGAGAGAGGAGGTGTGTAAGACCCAGTGAACCTGAAGAAGCAGAGTAGAGGAGAGAGGAGGTGTAAGACCCAGTGAACCTGAAGAAGCAGAGTAGAGGAGAGAGGAGGTGTGTAAGACCCAGTGAACCTGAAGAAGCAGAGTAGAGGAGAGAGGAGGTGTGTAAGACCCAGTGAACCTGAAGAAGCAGAGAGAGGGAGAGAGGAGGTGTGTAAGACCCAGTGAACCTGAAGAAGCAGAGTAGAGGAGAGAGGAGGTGTGTAAGACCCAGTGAACCTGAAGCAGCAGAGTAGAGGGAGAGAGGAGGTGTGTAAGACCCAGTGAACCTGAAGAAGCAGAGTAAGGAGAGAGGAGGTGTGTAAGACCCAGTGAACCTGAAGAAGCAGAGTAGAGGAGAGAGACCCAGTGAACCTGGTGTGTAAGACCCAGTGAACCTGAAGAAGCAGAGTAGAGGGAGAGAGGTGTGTAAGACCCAGTGAACCTGAAGAAGCAGAGTAGAGGGAGAGAGTGAGCAGAGTGTAAGACCCAGTGAACCTGAAGAAGCAGAGTAGAGGAGAGAGGAGGTGTGTAAGACCCAGTGAACCTGAAGCAGCAGAGTAGAGGGAGAGAGGAGGTGTGTAAGACCCAGTGAACCTGAAGAAGCAGAGAGAGGAGGTGTGTAAGACCAGTGAACCTGAAGCAGCAGAGAGGTGTGTAAGACCCAGTGAACCTGAAGAAGCAGAGGAGGAGAGAGGAGGTGTGTAAGACCCAGTGAACCTGAAGAAGCAGAGTAGAGGAGAGAGGAGGTGTGTAAGACCCAGTGAACCTGAAGAAGCAGAGTAGAGGAGAGAGGAGGTGTGTAAGACCCAGTGAACCTGAAGAAGCAGAGTAGAGGGAGAGAGAGGTGTGTAAGACCCAGTGAACCTGAAGGAGTAGAGGAGAGAGGAGGTGTGTAAGACCCA
Organism: Oncorhynchus nerka; assembly: GCF_034236695.1. Classification (NCBI taxonomy): domain Eukaryota; kingdom Metazoa; phylum Chordata; class Actinopteri; order Salmoniformes; family Salmonidae; genus Oncorhynchus; species Oncorhynchus nerka. The sequence goes on along the minus strand of NC_088406.1, from coordinate 19,518,904 downwards.
GTGAACCTGAAGAAGCAGAGTAGAGGGAGAGAGGAGGTGTGTAAGACCCAGTGAACCTGAAGCAGCAGAGTAAGGAGAGAGGAGGTGTGTAAGACCCAGTGAACCTGAAGAAGCAGAGTAGAAGGAGAGAGGAGGTGTGTAAGACCCAGTGAACCTGAAGAAGCAGAGTAAGGAGAGAGGAGGTGTGTAAGAGAACCTGAAGAAGCAGAGTAGAGGGAGAGAGGAGGTGTGTAAGACCCAGTGAACCTGAAGAAGCAGAGTAGAGGAGAGAGAGGTGTGTAAGACCCAGTGAACCTGAAGCAGCAGAGTAGAGGGAGAGAGAGGTGTGTAAGACCCAGTGAACCTGAAGAAGCAGAGTAGAGGAGAGAGGAGGTGTGTAAGACCCAGTGAACCTGAAGAAGCAGAGTAGAGGGAGAGAGGAGGTGTGTAAGACCCAGTGAACCTGAAGAAGCAGAGTAGAGGAGAGAGGAGGTGTGTAAGACCCAGTGAACCTGAAGAAGCAGAGTAGAGGAGAGAGGAGGTGTGTAAGACCCAGTGAACCTGAAGAAGCAGAGTAGAGGGAGAGAGGAGGTGTAAGACCCAGTGAACCTGAAGAAGCAGAGTAGAGGAGAGAGGAGGTGTGTAAGACCCAGTGAACCTGAAGAAGCAGAGAGGAGGTGTGTAAGGGGAGGGAGAGAGGAGGTGTGTAAGACCCAGTGAACCTGAAGAAGCAGAGTAGAGGAGAGAGGAGGTGTGTAAGACCCAGTGAACCTGAAGAAGCAGAGTAAGGAGAGAGGAGGTGTGTAAGACCCAGTGAACCTGAAGAAGCAGAGTAGAGGGAGAGAGGAGGTGTGTAAGACCCAGTGAACCTGAAGAAGCAGAGTAGAGGGAGAGAGGTGTGTAAGACCCAGTGAACCTGAAGAAGCAGAGTAGAGGGAGAGAGGTGTGTAAGACCCAGTGAACCTGAAGAAGCAGAGTAGAGGGAGAGAGGAGGTGTGTAAGACCCAGTGAACCTGAAGAAGCAGAGTAGAGGGAGAGAGGAGGTGTGTAAGACCCAGTGAACCTGAAGAAGCAGAGTAGAGGGAGAGAGGAGGTGTGTAAGACCCAGTGAACCTGAAGCAGCAGAGTAAGGAGAGAGGAGGTGTGTAAGACCCAGTGAACCTGAAGAAGCAGAGTAGAGGGAGAGAGGAGGTGTGTAAGACCCAGTGAACCTGAAGAAGCAGAGTAAGGAGAGAGGAGGTGTGTAAGACCCAGTGAACCTGAAGAAGCAGAGTAGAGGGAGAGAGGAGGTGTGTAAGACCCAGTGAACCTGAAGAAGCAGAGTAGAGGGAGAGAGGAGGTGTGTAAGACCCAGTGAACCTGAAGAAGCAGAGTAGAGGGAGAGAGGAGGTGTGTAAGACCCAGTGAACCTGAAGCAGCAGAGTAGAGGGAGAGAGGAGGTGTGTAAGACCCAGTGAACCTGAAGAAGCAGAGTAGACCCAGTGAACCTGAAGAAGCAGAGTAGAGGGAGAGAGGAGGTGTGTAAGACCTAGTGAACCTGAAGAAGCAGAGTAAGGAGAGAGGAGGTGTGTAAGACCCAGTGAACCTGAAGCAGCAGAGTAGAGGGAGAGAGGAGGTGTGTAAGACCCAGTGAACCTGAAGAAGCAGAGTAGAGGAACCTGAGAGAGAGTAGGTGTGTAAGACCCAGTGAACCTGAAGAAGCAGAGTAGAGGAGAGAGGAGGTGTGTAAGACCCAGTGAACCTGAAGCAGCAGAGTAGAGGGAGAGAGGAGGTGTGTAAGACCCAGTGAACCTGAAGCAGCAGAGTAGAGGGAGAGAGGTGTGTAAGACCCAGTGAACCTGAAGAAGCAGAGTAGATGGAGAGAGGTGTGTAAGACCCAGTGAATCTGAAGAAGCAGAGTAGAGGGAGAGAGGAGGTGTGTAAGACCCAGTGAACCTGAAGAAGCAGAGTAAGGAGAGAGGAGGTGTGTAAGACCCAGTGAACCTGAAGAAGCAGAGTAGAGGGAGAGAGGAGGTGTGTAAGACCCAGTGAACCTGAAGAAGCAGAGTAGAGGAGAGAGAGGTGTAAGACCCAGTGAACCTGAAGAAGCAGTGAACCTGAAGACCCAGTGAACCTGAAGAAGCAGAGTAGAGGGAGAGAGGAGGTGTAAGACCCAGTGAACCTGAAGAAGCAGAGTAGAGGGAGGAGGTGTGTAAGACCCAGTGAACCTGAAGAAGCAGAGTAGAGGGAGAGAGGAGGTGTGTAAGACCCAGAACCTGAAGAAGCAGAGTAGAGGAGAGAGGAGGTGTGTAAGACCCAGTGAACCTGAAGAAGCAGAGTAGAGGGAGAGAGGAGGTGTGTAAGACCCAGTGAACCTGAAGAAGCAGAGTAGAGGGAGAGAGGAGGTGTGTAAGACCCAGTGAACCTGAAGAAGCAGAGTAGAGGGAGAGAGGAGGTGTGTAAGACCCAGTGAACCTGAAGAAGCAGAGTAAGGAGAGAGGAGGTGTGTAAGACCCAGTGAACCTGAAGAAGCAGAGTAGAGGGAGAGAGGAGGTGTGTAAGACCCAGTGAACCTGAAGAAGCAGAGTAGAGGGAGAGAGGAGGTGTGTAAGACCCAGTGAACCTGAAGAAGCAGAGTAGAGGGAGAGAGGAGTGTAAGACCCAGTGAACCTGAAGAAGCAGAGTAGATGGAGAGAGGTGTGTAAGACCCAGTGAACCTGAAGAAGCAGAGTAGATGGAGAGAGGTGTGTAAGACCCAGTGAACCTGAAGAAGCAGAGTAAGGAGAGAGGAGGTGTGTAAGACCCAGTGAACCTGAAGAAGCAGAGTAGAGGGAGAGAGGAGGTGTGTAAGACCCAGTGAACCTGAAGAAGCAGAGTAGAGGAGAGAGGAGGTGTGTAAGACCCAGTGAACCTGAAGCAGCAGAGTAAGGAGAGAGGAGGTGTGTAAGACCCAGTGAACCTGAAGAAGCAGAGTAAGGAGAGAGGAGGTGTGTAAGACCCAGTGAACCTGAAGAAGCAGAGTAGAAGGAGAGAGGAGGTGTGTAAGACCCAGTGAACCTGAAGAAGCAGAGTAGAGGGAGAGAGGAGGTGTGTAAGACCCAGTGAACCTGAAGCAGCAGAGTAGAGGAGAGAGGAGGTGTGTAAGACCCAGTGAACCTGAAGAAGCAGAGTAGAGGGAGAGAGGAGGTGTGTAAGACCCAGTGAACCTGAAGAAGCAGAGTAAGGAGAGAGGAGGTGTGTAAGACCCAGTGAACCTGAAGAAGCAGAGTAGAGGGAGAGAGGAGGTGTGTAAGACCCAGTGAACCTGAAGAAGCAGAGTAGAGGAGAGAGGAGGTGTGTAAGACCCAGTGAACCTGAAGAAGCAGAGTAGAGGGAGAGAGGAGGTGTGTAAGACCCAGTGAACCTGAAGAAGCAGAGTAGAGGAGAGAGGAGGTGTGTAAGACCCAGTGAACCTGAAGAAGCAGAGTAGAGGGAGAGAGGAGGTGTGAACCTAAGACCCAGTGAACCTGAAGAAGCAGAGTAGAGGGAGAGAGGAGGTGTGTAAGACCCAGTGAACCTGAAGAAGCAGAGTAGAGGGAGAGAGGAGGTGTGTAAGACCCAGTGAACCTGAAGAAGCAGAGTAGAGGAGAGAGGAGGTGTGTAAGACCCAGTGAACCTGAAGAAGCAGAGTAGAGGGAGAGGAGGTGTAAGACCCAGTGAACCTGAAGAAGCAGAGTAAGAGAGAGGAGGTGTGTAAGACCAGTGAACCTGAAGAAGCAGAGTAGAGGGAGAGAGGAGGTGTGTAAGACCCAGTGAACCTGAAGAAGCAGAGTAGAGGAGAGAGGAGGTGTGTAAGACCCAGTGAACCTGAAGAAGCAGAGTAGAGGAGAGAGGAGGTGTGTAAGACCCAGTGAACCTGAAGAAGCAGAGTAGAGGGAGAGAGGAGGTGTAAGACCCAGTGAACCTGAAGAAGCAGAGTAGAGGAGAGAGGAGGTGTGTAAGACCCAGTGAACCTGAAGAAGCAGAGTAGAGGAGAGAGGAGGTGTGTAAGACCCAGTGAACCTGAAGCAGCAGAGTAGAGGGAGAGAGGAGGTGTGTAAGACCCAGTGAACCTGAAGAAGCAGAGTAAGGAGAGAGGAGGTGTGTAAGACCCAGTGAACCTGAAGAAGCAGAGTAAGGAGAGAGGAGGTGTGTAAGACCCAGTGAACCTGAAGAAGCAGAGTAGAGGAGAGAGGAGGTGTGTAAGACCCAGTGAACCTGAAGCAAGCAGAGTAGAGGAGAGAGGAGGTGTGTAAGACCCAGTGAACCTGAAGAAGCAGAGTAGAGGAGAGAGGAGGGAGAGAGGTAAGACCCAGTGAACCTGAAGAAGCAGAGTAGAGGGAGAGAGGAGGTGTGTAAGACCCAGTGAACCTGAAGAAGCAGAACCTGAAGAGAGGGAGGAGAGGAGGTGTGTAAGACCCAGTGAACCTGAAGAAGCAGAGTAGAGGGAGAGAGGAGGTGTGTAAGACCCAGTGAACCTGAAGAAGCAGAGTAGAGGGAGAGAGGAGGTGTGTAAGACCCAGTGAACCTGAAGAAGCAGAGTAGAGGGAGAGAGGAGGTGTGTAAGACCCAGTGAACCTGAAGAAGCAGAGTAGAGGAGAGAGGAGGTGGTGTGTAAGACCCAGTGAACCTGAAGAAGCAGAGTAGAGGGAGAGAGGAGGTGTGAAGACCAGAGAACCTGAAGAAGGAGGTGTGTAAGACCCAGTGAACCTGAAGAGAGAGGAGGTGTGTAAGACCCAGTGAACCTGAAGAAGCAGAGAGTAGAGGAGAGAGGAGGTGTGTAAGACCCAGTGAACCTGAAGAAGCAGAGTAGAGGAGAGAGGAGGTGTGTAAGACCCAGTGAACCTGAAGAAGCAGAGTAGAGGGAGAGAGGAGGTGTGTAAGACCCAGTGAACCTGAAGAAGCAGAGTAGAGGAGAGAGGAGGTGTGTAAGACCCAGTGAACCTGAAGAGCAGAGTAGAGGAGAGAGGAGGTGTGTAAGACCCAGTGAACCTGAAGAAGCAGAGTAGAGGAGAGAGGAGGTGTGTAAGACCCAGTGAACCTGAAGAAGCAGAGTAAGGAGGAGAGAGGAGGTGTAAGACCCAGTGAACCTGAAGAAGAGAGCAGAGTAGAGGAGAGAGGAGGTGTGTAAGACCCAGTGAACCTGAAGAAGCAGAGTAGAAGGGAGAGAGGAGGTGTGTAAGACCCAGTGAACCTGAAGCAGCAGAGTAGAGGAGAGAGGAGGTGTGTAAGACCCAGTGAACCTGAAGAAGCAGAGTAGAGGAGAGAGGAGGTGTGTAAGACCCAGTGAACCTGAAGAAGCAGAGTAGAGGGAGAGAGGAGGAGGAGGTGTGTAAGACCCAGTGAACCTGAAGAAGCAGAGTAGAGGAGAGAGGGAGGTGTGTAAGACCCAGTGAACCTGAAGAAGCAGAGAGGAGAGAGGAGGTAAGACCCAGTGAACCTGAAGAAGCAGAGTAGAGGGAGAGAGGAGGTGTGTAAGACCCAGTGAACCTGAAGCAGCAGAGTAAGGAGAGAGGAGGTGTGTAAGACCCAGTGAACCTGAAGAAGCAGAGTAGAGGGAGAGAGGAGGTGTGTAAGACCCAGTGAACCTGAAGAAGCAGAGTAGAGGAGAGAGGAGGTGTGTAAGACCCAGTGAACCTGAAGAAGCAGAGTAGAGGAGAGAGAGAGGTGTGTAAGACCCAGTGAACCTGAAGCAGCAGAGTAAGGAGAGAGGAGGTGTGTAAGACCCAGTGAACCTGAAGAAGCAGAGTAGAAGGAGAGAGGAGGTGTGTAAGACCCAGTGAACCTGAAGAAGCAGAGTAAGGAGAGAGGAGGTGTGTAAGACCCAGTGAACCTGAAGAAGCAGAGTAGAAGGAGAGAGGAGGTGTGTAAGACCCAGTGAACCTGAAGCAGCAGAGTAGAGGGAGAGAGGAGGTGTGTAAGACCCAGTGAACCTGAAGAAGCAGAGTAGAAGGAGAGAGGAGGTGTGTAAGACCCAGTGAACCTGAAGCAAGCAGAGTAGAGGAGAGGAGGTGTGTAAGACCCAGTGAACCTGAAGAAGCAGAGTAGAGGGAGAGAGGAGGTGTGTAAGACCCAGTGAACCTGGAAGAGGAGAGGAGGTGTGTAAGAGTGAACCTGAAGAGAGAGGTGTGTAAGACCCAGTGAACCTGAAGAAGCAGAGTAAGGAGAGGAGGTGTGTAAGACCCAGTGAACCTGAAGCAAGCAGTAGACCCAGTGAACCTGAAGGCAGAGTAGTAAGGAGAGAGGAGGTGTGTAAGACCCAGTGAACCTGAAGAAGCAGAGTAGAGGGAGAGAGGAGGTGTGTAAGACCCAGTGAACCTGAAGAAGCAGAGTAGAGGGAGAGAGGAGGTGTGAAGCAGCAGAGTAAGACCCAGTGAACCTGAAGAAGCAGAGTAGAGGAGAGAGGAGGTGTGTAAGACCCAGTGAACCTGAAGAAGCAGAGTAGAGGGAGAGAGGAGGTGTGTAAGACCCAGTGAACCTGAAGAAGCAGAGTAGAGGGAGAGAGGAGGTGTGTAAGACCCAGTGAACCTGAAGAAGCAGAGTAAGGAGAGAGGAGGTGTGTAAGACCCAGTGAACCTGAAGCAGCAGAGTAGAGGGAGAGAGGAGGTGTGTAAGACCCAGTGAACCTGAAGAAGCAGAGTAAGGAGAGAGGAGGTGTGTAAGACCCAGTGAACCTGAAGCAGCAGAGTAGAGGGAGAGAGGAGGTGTGTAGGAGAAGCAGCAGAGTAAGGAGAGAGGAGGTGTGTAAGACCCAGTGAACCTGAAGAAGCAGCAGAGGAGAGAGGAGGTAAGGAGAAGAGGAGGTGTGTAAGACCCAGTGAACCTGAAGAAGCAGAGTAGAAGGAGAGAGGAGGTGTGTAAGACCCAGTGAACCTGAAGCAGCAGAGTAAGGAGAGAGGAGGTGTGTAAGACCCAGTGAACCTGAAGAAGCAGAGTAGAAGGAGAGAGGAGGTGTGTAAGACCCAGTGAACCTGAAGAAGCAGAGTAAGGAGAGAGGAGACCCAGTGAACCTAAGACCCAGTGAACCTGAAGAAGCAGAGTAGAGGAGAGAGGAGGTGTGTAAGACCCAGTGAACCTGAAGAAGCAGAGTAGAGGAGAGAGGAGGTGTGTAAGACCCAGTGAACCTGAAGAAGCAGAGTAGAGGGAGAGAGACCCAGAGGTGTGTAAGACCCAGTGAACCTGAAGAAGCAGAGTAGAGGGAGAGAGGAGGTGTGTAAGACCCAGTGAACCTGAAGAAGCAGAGTAGAGGGAGAGAGGAGGTGTGGGAAGACCCAGTGAACCTGAAGAAGCAGCAGGGAGGAGGAGTGTGTAAGACCCAGTGAACCTGAAGAAGCAGAGTAGAGGAGAGAGGAGGTGTGTAAGACCCAGTGAACCTGAAGAAGCAGAGTAGAGGGAGAGAGGAGGTGTGTAAGACCCAGTGAACCTGAAGAAGCAGAGTAGAGGAGAGAGGAGGTGTGTAAGACCCAGTGAACCTGAAGAAGCAGAGTAGAGGAGAGAGGAGGTGTGTAAGACCCAGTGAACCTGAAGCAGCAGAGTAGAGGGAGAGAGGAGGTGTGTAAGACCCAGTGAACCTGAAGCAGCAGAGTAAGGAGAGAGGAGGTGTGTAAGACCCAGTGAACCTGAAGAAGCAGAGTAGAAGGAGAGAGGAGGTGTGTAAGACCTAGTGAACCTGAAGAAGCAGAGTAAGGAGAGAGGAGGTGTGTAAGACCCAGTGAACCTGAAGAAGCAGAGTAAGGAGAGAGGAGGTGTGTAAGACCCAGTGAACCTGAAGAAGCAGAGTAAGGAGAGAGGAGGTGTGTAAGACCCAGTGAACCTGAAGCAGCAGCAGCTCCTCCGAAGTATTGAGTACACTGTCAACTGTTACAGAGATACGAGGGCCACAGCGACAAGGACTGGGGAGTGGAAGAAGGTGGCGAAAGTGTTGGACCGATTCTTCATGTGGATCTTTTTCTTCATGGTGTTTTCCATGAGCCTGCTGATCATGGGGAAAGCCATCTAACTTCAGACCTGGGCTGTGTTAATTAGGTACGGAACAGGAGAAAATATGTTGAAATTATGGAAGTATTACGTGAAATTGTATATCAAAATGTTTTCTGTTTTACACCTATTGCGTATAACCAAAATGAGAAAACAGGTGTGTGTAATAAGTTTGTAATGACCAGTTTCCACCTCCCACGTTTTTATACATGAGGGCCTAATCTGAACACAGGTGTCACGTTCTGACCTTTATTTCCTTTGTTTTGTATTTATTTAGTATGGTCAGGGCGTGAGTTGGGTGGGCAGTCTATGTTTGTTTTTCTAGGTTTTGGGTATTTCTATGTTTCGGCCTAGTATGGTTCTCAATCAGAGGCAGGTGTCATTAGTTGTCTCTGATTGAGAATCATACTTAGGTAGCCTGGGTTTCACTGTGTGTTTGTGGGTGATTGTTCCTGTCTCTGTTTGCACCAGATAGGACTGTTTTTGGTTTTCGCACATTTATTGTTTTGTTAGTTATTTCATGTATAGTGTCTTTATAAATTAAACATGAATAACCACCACGCTGCATTTTGGTCCGCCTCTACTTCACCACAGGAAAACCTTTACAACAGGGATTTAATAAAGATTTCACCAGTTTTATTGAATTATTTGATATTCCAAACCCTTTTCATGTGTGTATGTTACCTACAGATGTCGTTATTGTTTACTTTTACCATTTAGTTGTCCTACAGATGTCGGATCTTAATTTGAGCAAGTTCGCGACAGCAGAAAAATAATGCTGCTGCGGCAGCAGGAAATGTGAATTATTATGTGGATTATAATTATTTACAGTTTTGTATGGATTGATACATTTTTCGTTAGGGTGAATCAAGTTTGAAATTTCAAAGTGGAAATTACAAACTTCAGAAGAGCTTTTAAACCTCAAATATACAGATTTAAATGTCCTTCAATTCTCCTGCAAAAGGTTGATCAAATTTAGATCCTACATCTCTACAGGTCGTGTGTGTTAGAACATGGGAATTGCAATACCTTTAAATTACCATTCAGGAATGATTAAACACAAATGAATAGTTGATTTAAGCTCTTTGAGTTAATTTATTAACATTTAATAAAACATTATAATCCATTCTGACATTTCAAAACATTCAAATAATAAATTACAGCATCACAATATCTCACAGTACATGATCCAGTGTATGTCTGCCGTACTAAAAGGGACAATTTAACTTTAACATGCATGTGATATTGTTAAGAGAAACAAAGATTATCCCTTTAATTATTAGCTGTTTCGTAAACCAGGCTTTATTCTCTTTTTAAAGTGGATTGAACTGTATCACCTGATCCTGAACTGTATGTCCTGATCCTGAACTGTATCACTTGATCCTGAAATGTATATTCTGATCCTGAACTGTATGTCCTGATCCTGAACTGTATGTCCTGATCCTGAACTGTATGTTCTGATCCTGAACTGTATGTCCTGATCCTGAACTGTATGTTCTGATCCTGAACTGTATGTTCTGATCCTGAACTGTATGTTCTGATCCTGAACTCCTGATCCTGAACTGTATGTCCTGATCCTGAACTGTATTTCCTGATCCTGAACTGTATGTCCTGATCCTGAACTGTATGTTCTGATCCTGAACTGTATGTTCTGATCCTGAACTGTATGTTCTGATCCTGAACTGTATGTCCTGATCCTGAACTGTATGATCCTCATCTCTCCCAAGTGGTCATTCTCTCTTTCTCCCCTTACCCATCTGTCTATCGCCTCCTTTGAATTCCATGCTGTCACAGTTACCAGCCCTTTCAAGCTTAACATCCTTATCATTTATCGCCCTCCAGGTTCCCTCGGAGAGTTCATCAATGAGCTTGATGCCTTGATAAGCTCCTTTCCTGAGGACGGCTCACCTCTCACAGTTCTGGGCGACTTTAACCTCCCCACGCCTACCTTGACTCATTCCTCTGCCTCCTTCTTTCCACCTCTCTCCTCTTTGACCTCACCCTCTCACCTTCCCCTCTACTCACAAGGCAGGCAATACGCCTCGACCATCTTTACTGATGCTGTTCTTCCACTAACCTCACTGCAACTCCCCCAAGTCTCCGACCACTACCTTGTATCCTTTCCCTCTTGCTCATCCAACACTTCCCACACTGGCCCTACTGGATGGTATCGCGCCGTCCCAATCTTCGCCTTCTCCCCCGCTACTCTCTCCTCTTCCATCTTATCATCTCTTCCTCTGCTCAAACCTTCTCCAACCTATCTCCTGATTCTGCCTCCTCAACCCTCCTCCTCCCCCTTTCTGCATCCCTTGATTCTCTATGTCCCCTATCCTCCAGGCCGGCTCGGTCCTCCCTCCTGCTCCGTGCCTCGACGACTCATTGCGAGCTCACAGAACAGGGCTCCGGGCAGCCGAGCGGAATGGAGGAAAACTACGCCTCCCTGCGGACCTGGCATCCTTTCACTCCCTCCTCTCTACATTTCCTCTTCTGTCTCTGCTGCTAAAGCCACTTTCACCCTCTAAATTCAAGCATCTGCCTCTAACCCTAGGAAGCTCCACCTTTCCTCCCTCCTGAATCCCCCCCTCCCCCCCTCCTCCTCTCTGCAGATGACTTTCACAACCATTTTGAAAAGAAGGTCGACGACATCCGATCCTCGTTTTTACAAGTCAAACGACACTGCTGGTTCTGCTCACACTGCCCTACCTCTGTGCTCTGACCTCTTTCTCCCTCTCTCTCTCCAGATGAAAATCTTCATGCCTAGGGACGGCTGCCGCCCAACAACCTGCCCGCTGATCCTGACATCTCCTCTTCCAGACCATTTCGAGACCTTTCTCCCTTACCTCACCGCTTCATCAACTCATCCCTGACCGCTGGCTACTCCTCTGTCTCAAGAGAGCGAGAGTTGCACCCTTCTGGAAAACTACACTCATCCCTCCATGTCAACAACTACAGACCAGTATCCCTTCTTTTTTCTCCAAACTCTCGAACGTGCCGTCCTGGCCAGCTCTCCCGCTATCTCTCAGAATGACCTTTCTTGATCCAAATCAGTCAGGTTTCAAGATTAGTCATTCAACTGAGACTGTTCTTCTCTGTATCAATGGGAGGCCCTCCGCACTGCTCAAGCTTTAACTCCTTCTCCTCTGCTCTCATCCTTCTAGACCATCACCGCCTTCGATACTAAACCATCAGATCCTCCTCTCCACCCTCTCCGAGTTGGGCATCTTCTGCGCCCCACGCTTGGATTGCGTCCTACCTGACAGGTCGCCCGACCAGGTGTGGCTGAGACCTGTCTCTACTCACCACTCAACTCACCACTGGATGCCCCACCAGGGCTCTGTTCTAGCCCCTCCTATTCTCGCTATACACCAAGTCACTTGGCTCTGTCATAACTCTCACATGGTTCTCCTATCATTGCTATGCAGACGACACACAATTAATCTTCCTTTCCTTCTGATGACCAGGTGGCTAATCGATTCTGCATGTCTGGCAGACATATCAGTGTGATGATGACGATCACCACCTCAAGCTGAACCTCGGCAAGACGGAGCTGCTCTTCCTCCCGGGAAGGACTGCCCATTCCATGATCTCGCCATCACGGTTGACAACTCCATTGTGTCCTCCTCCCAGAGCGCTGCTAGAACCTTGGCGTGATCCTGACAACACCCCCAAGCTTCAACTAACATCAAGGTGGTGGCCTGTTCTTGTAGGTTCATGCTCTACAACATCCGCAGAGTACGACCCTGCCTCACACAGGGTAGCAGCACAGGTCCTAATCCAGGCACTTGTCATCTCCCCCGTCTGATTACTGCAACTCGCTGTTGGCTGGGCTCCCTGCCTGTGCCATTAAACCCCTACAACTCATCCAGAACGCCGCAGCCCGTCTGGTGTTCAACCAACCTTCTCGTTCTCTCACGCTCACCCCGCTCCTCCGCTCTCCACTGGCTTCCAGTTGAAGCTCGCATCCGCTGCAAGACCATGGTGCTTGCCTACGGAGCTGTGAGGGGAACGCACCTCAGCACCTCCAGGCCTGATCAGGCCCTGACCAAAAACAAGGGCACTGCGCTCATCCACCTCTGGCCTGCTCTGCCTCCCTACCACTGAGTGAAGAGCAGTTCCACAAGCAGCCCAGTCAAAACTGTTCGCTTACTCTGGCCCCAATGGTGGAACAAACTCCCTCACGACGCCAGACAGCGGAGTCAATCACCACCTTCCGGAGACACCTGAAACCCCACTTTCAGGAATACCTAGGATAGGATAAAGTAATCCTTCTCACCCCCCTTAAAAGATTTAGATGCACTATTGTAAAGTGGCTGTTCCACTGGATGTCTTAAGGTGAACGCACCAATTTGTAAGTCGCTCTGGATAAGAGTGTCTGCTAAATGACTTAAATGTAAATGTAAAATGTAAATGTATGTTCTGATCCTGAACTGTATGTTCTGATCCTGAACTGTATGTCCTGATCCTGAACTGTATGTCCTGATCCTGAACTGTATGTTCTGATCCTGAACTGTATGTTCTGATCCTGAACTGTATTTCCTGATCCTGAACTGTATGTTCTGATCCTGAACTGTATGTCCTGATCCTGAACTGTATGTTCTGATCCTGAACTGTATGTCCTGATGCTGAACTGTATGTCCTGATCCTGAACTGTATGTCCTGATCCTGAACTGTATGTCCTGATCCTGAACTGTATGTCCTGATCCTGAACTGTATGTTCAGGATCATGTTCGTTTCCTACTTCCGGCGCCGACAGAGATGGCCGCCTCGCTTCGCGTTCCTAGGAAACAATGCAGTTTTTTTTTTTTTTTTACATGTTATTTCTTACATTGGTACCCCAGGTCATCTTAGGTTTCATTACATACAGTCGAGAAGAACTACTGAACATAAGAGCAGCGTCAACTCACCATCAGTACGACCAAGAATATGACTTTCGCGAAGCGGATCCTGCGTTCTGCCTTTCACCCAGGACAACGGAATGGATCCCAGCCGGGCGACCCCAAAAATGACTTCAAAAGGAAAACGGCGGTCTTCTGGTCAGACTGGAGACGGGCACATCGTGCACCACTCCCTAGCATTCTCCTCGCCAATGTCCAGTCTCTTGACAACAAGGTTGATGAAATCCGAGCAAGGGTAGCATTCCAGAGGGACATCAGAGACTGTAACGTTCTTTGCTTCACGGAAACATGGTTCACTGGAGAGACGCTATCGGAGACGGTGCAGCCAGCTGGTTTCTCCACGCATCGCGCCGACAGAAACAAACATCTTTCTGGTAAGAAGAGGGGCGGGGCGTATGCTTTATGGTTAACGGGACGTGGTGTGATCATAACAACATACAGGAACTCAAGTCCTTCTCTGTTCACCTGATTTAGAATTCCTCACAATCAAATGTAGACCGGCATTATCTACCAAGGGAATTCTCTTTTCGATTATAATCACAGCCGTATATATTCCCCCAAGCAGACACATCGATGGCTCTGAAACGAACTTTATTTGACTCTTTGCAAACTGGAATCCATATATCCGGAGGCTGCATTCATTGTAGCTGGGGATTTTAACAAGGCTAATCTGAAAACAAGACTCCCTAAATTTTATCAGCATATCGATTGCGCAACCAGGCTGGAAAACCTTGGATCATTGCTATTCCAACTTCCGACGATATAAGGCCCTGCCCCGCCTCCTTTCGGAAAAAGCTGACCACGACTCCATTTTTTGCTGATCCCTGCCTACAGACAGAAACTAAAACAAGAAGCTCCCGCGCTGAGGTCTGTTCAACGCTGGTCCGACCAATCTGATTCCACACTCCAAGACTGCTTCCATCACGTGGACTGAGATATGTTCCGTATTGCGTCAGACGACAACATTGACGAATACGCTGATTCGGTGTGCGAGTTCATTAGAACGTGCGTTGAAGATGTCGTTCCCATAGCAACGATTAAAACATTCCCAAACCAGAAACCGTGGAATGATGGCAGCATTCGCGTGAAACTGAAAGTGCGAACCACTGCTTTTAATCAGCGCAAGGTGACTGGAAACATGACCGAATACAAACAGTGTAACTATTCCCTCCGCAAGGCAATCAAACAAGCTAAGCGTCAGTATAGAGACAAAGTAGAATCTCAATTCAACGGCTCCGACACGAGGTATGTGGCAGGGTCTACAGTCAATCACGGATTACAAAAAGAAAACCAGCACCGTCACGGACCAGGATGTCTTGCTCCCAGGCAGACTAAATAACTTTTTTGCCCGCTTTGAGGACAATACAGTGCCACTGACACTGCCCGCAACTAAAACATGCGGACTCTCCTTCACTGCAGCCGACGTGAGGAAAACATTTAAACGTGTCAACCCTCGCAAGGCTGCAGGCCCAGACGGCATCCCCAGCCGCGCCCTCAGAGCATGCGCAGACCAGCTGGCTGGTGTGTTTACGGACATATTCAATCAATCCCTATCCCAGTCTGTTATTCCCACATGCTTCAAGAGGGCCACCATTGTTCCTGTTCCCAAGAAAGCTAAGGTAGCTGAGCTAAACGACTACCGCCCCGTAGCACTCACTTCCGTCATCATGAAGTGCTTTGAGAGACTAGTCAAGGACCATATCACCTCCACCCTTACCTGACACCCTAGACCCACTCCAATTTGCTTACCGCCCAAATAGGTCCACAGACGATGCAATCTCAACCACACTGCACACTGCCCAGACCCATCTGGACAAGAGGAATACCTATGTGAGAATGCTGTTCATCGACTACAGCTCGGCATTTAACACCATAGTGCCCTCCAAGCTCGTCATCAAGCTCGAGACCCTGGGTCTCGACCCCGCCCTGTGCAACTGGGTACTGGACTTCCTGACGGGCCGCCCCCAGGTGGTGAGGGTAGGCAACAACATCTCCACCCCGCTGATCCTCAACACTGGGGCCCCACAAGGGTGCATTCTGAGCCCTCTCCTGTACTCCCTGTTCACCCACGACTGCGTGGCCACGCACGCCTCCAACTCAATCATCAAGTTTGCGGACGACACAACAGTGGTAGGCTTGATTACCAACAACGACGAGAGACGGCCTACAGGGAGGAGGTGAGGGCCCTCGGAGTGTGGTGTCAGGAAAATAACCTCACACTCAACGTCAACAAAACTAAGGAGATGATTGTGGACTTCAGGAAACAGCAGAGGGAACACCCCCTATCCACATCGATGGAACAGTAGTGGAGAGGGTAGTAAGTTTTAAGTTCCTCGGCATACACATCACAGACAAACTGAATTGGTCCACCCACACAGACAGCATCGTGAAGAAGGCGCAGCGGCGCCTTTCAACCTCAGGAGGCTGAAGAAATTCGGCTTGTCACCAAAAGCACTCACAAACTTCTACAGATGCACAATCGAGAGCATCCTGTCGGGCTGTATCACCGCCTGGTACGGAAACTGCTCCGCCCACAACCGTAAGGCTCTCCAGAGGGTAGTGAGGTCTGCACAACGCATCACCGGGGGCAAACTACCTGCCCTCCAGGACACCTACACCACCCGATGTCACAGGAAGGCCATAAAGATCATCAAGGACAACAACCACCCGAGCCACTGCCTGTTCACCCCGCTATCATCCAGAAGGCGAGGTCAGTACAGGTGCATCAAAGCTGGGACCGAGAGACTGAAAAACAGCTTCTATCTCAAGGCCATCAGACTGTTAAACAGCCACCACTAACATTGAGTGGCTGCTGCCAACACACTGACTCAACTCCAGCCACCTAAATAATGGGAATTGATGGGAAATGATGTAAAATATATCACTAGCCACTTTAAACAATGCTACCTAATATAATGTTTACATACCCTACATTATTCATCTCATATGTATACGTATATACAGTACTCTATATCATCTACTGCATCCTTATGTAATACATGTATCACTAGCCACTTTAACTATGCCACTTTGTTTACATACTCATCTCATATGTACATACTGCACTCAATACCATCTACTGTATCTTGCCTATGCCGCTCTGTACCATCACTCATTCATATATCTTATGTACATATTCTTTATCCCCTTACACTTGTGTCTATAAGGTAGTAGTTTTGGAATTGTTAGCTAGATTACTTGTTGGTTATTACTGCATTGTCGGAACTAGAAGCACAAGCATTTTGCTACACTCGAACTAACATCTGCTAACCATGTGTATGTGACAAATAAAATTGGATTTGATTTCATTTGATTTGATCCTGAACTGTATGTCCTGATTCTGAACTGTATGTTCTGATCCTGAACTGTAGTTTCTGATCCTGAACTGTATGTTCTGATCCTGAACTGTATGTCCTGATCCTGAACTGTATGTTCTGATCCTGAACTGTATGTTCTGATCCTGAACTGTATGTTCTGATCCTGAACTGTATGTCCTGATCCTGAACTGTATGTTCTGATCCTGAACTGTATGTCCTGATCCTGAACTGTATGTCCTGATCCTGAACTGTATGTTCTGATCCTGAACTGTATGTTCTGATCCTGAACTGTATGTCCTGATCCTGAACTGTATGTTCTGATCCTGAACAGTATGTCCTGATCCTGAACTGTATGTTCTGATCCTGAACTGTATGTCCTGATCCTGAACTGTATGTCCTGATCCTGAACTGTATGTTCTGATCCTGAACTGTATGTCCTGATCCTGAACTGTATGTCCTGGATCCTGAACTGTATGTCCTGTTCCTGAACTGTATGTCCTGATCCTGAACTGTATGTTCTGATCCTGAACTGTATGTCCTGATCCTGAACTGTATGTCCTGATCCTGAACTGTATGTCCTGATCCTGAACTGTATGTTCTGATCCTGAACTGTATGTCCTGATCCTGAACTGTATGTCCTGATCCTGAACTGTATGTCCTGATCCTGAACTGTATGTCCTGATCCTGAACTGTATGTCCTGATCCTGAACTGTATGTTCTGATCCTGAACTGTATGTCCTGATCCTGAACTGTATGTCCTGATCCTGAACTGTATGTTCTGATCCTGAACTGTATGTCCTGATCCTGAACTGTATGTTCTGATCCTGAACTGTATGTTCTGATCCTGAACTGTATGTCCTGATCCTGAACTGTATGTTCTGATCCTGAACTGTATGTTCTGATCCTGAACTGTATGTTCTGATCCTGAACTGTATGTCCTGATCCTGAACTGTATGTTCTGATCCTGAACTGTATGTTCTGATCCTGAACTGTATGTTCTGATCCTGAACTGTATGTCCTGATCCTGAACTGTATGTCCTGATCCTGAACTGTATGTCCTGATCCTGAACTGTATGTTCTGATCCTGAACTGTATGTTCTGATCCTGAACTGTATGTCCTGATCCTGAACTGTATGTCCTGATCCTGAACTGTATTTCCTGATCCTGAACTGAATGTTCTGATCCTGAACTGTATGTCCTGATCCTGAACTGTATGTCCTGATCCTGAACTGTATGTCCTGATCCTGAACTGTATGTTCTGATCCTGAACTGTATGTCCTGATCCTGAACTGTATGTTCTGATCCTGAACTGTATGTCCTGATCCTGAACTGTATGTCCTGATCCTGAACTGTATGTTCTGATCCTGAACGGTATGTCCTGATCCTGAACTGTATGTCCTGATCCTGAACTGTATGTCATGTGTGTTGCTTTGTTGTGCCAACTTGTATTCCCTAATGATCTCACCTCTCTCCACAGAGACATATTTCATTATTTCTGCTCAGACACTCTGCTAGTCTCCTGACAAATTACTCCCTTTTGAATATCTGCATATTCTAATTGAGTGTTTATCCTCAAAACAGTTCAACAGTGTCCCTGGTAGTCACCAAAAGAGCCAACTTTACCAGAACAGAGCTTTCTCAGCGCAGCCTTTCTCTCATTGTTTCTGAAACGTTAGATGATAGGATTCATATATGGAACACTGTCAGAAAGGAGTTAACAATAGTTATCAAGATTAGAACATTACAGTGAATGTTTTCAGACTTGGCACTGATGTGATATGAAAGTTATACAGAAATAGAGCCCAGATGCCTATGCTGCTGTAGCCGATAGATCACATTCTCTTAGTGATAATGCTGCTGTAGCCGATAGATCACATTCTCTTAGTGATAATGCTGCTGTAGCCGATAGATCACATTCTCTTAGTGATAATGCTGCTGTAGCCGATAGATCACATTCTCTTAGTGATAATGCTGCTGTAGCCGATAGATCACATTCTCTTAGTGATAATGCTGCTGTAGCCGATAGACCACATTCTCTTAGTGATAATGCTGCTGTAGCCGATAGACCATATTCTCTTAGTGATAATGTTGCTGTAGCCGACAGACCATAGTCTCTTAGTGATAATGCTGCTGTAGCCGATAGACCACATTCTCTTAGTGATAATGCTGGTGTAGCCGATAGACCATATTCTCTTAGTGATAATGCTGCTGTAGCAGATTAATTATGAAAATGTACATGGCTGACTGCAGCTTGGGGTCTGTCGCCACCAGGGTAAGTATGATGAGCTTTCCAATCAGGATCATCAGGTAGACCACCAATAGGAAGATGGCCAGCTCTGGGTAGAAGACGTTCAGCCCTCTCTCACCCCCAACAAAGAGGAAGTCAGTCACATTGGCTTGAAGGCAAGAGTCACCTGGCGGTCAAGGAAGATCATTTTACAAAGGTGCACAATATCAGCATTTGCTTGACAAAGACATAAATAGTTATCTTATTTGGTATGAGACATTTGGTATAAGACAATCTTATTTGTTACGAGACACTTACTTTCTACATTGTGAAAGATGTGTTCACTGCATCTATGCTGTCAACACTCCAGATTTGGATATTATTTGGACTGTTTCTGTGAAAAGACACACAACAAAGTCAAACAAACATGAATCATTCATCTCTATTGTAAACACTACATTTAATATCAACAAGTTTGAATTGCCATTGATGCAAATGATGAATTGATGAATCTGGTATTGAATTAGCCCAATAACACCAATGATTGGCCATGCCTGCCCACCATACAGTAACTTACCGTCTGTGTAGTGTGCACAAAACAATAATGCTTAATACGGTTTACAAAAAGAATGACATTAACAAGACTGCATTCACAGAATAAAATACCAATCTCCTGATAGTGACTTGACAATATGACTAGTTTATCTCAATGTACAGGTCCTCATGTGGACTTGATCTAGAGACCAAGTGTTGTGTTTCTGTTGTCCTGTCTATGTTGTGGCGCTCCTGCAGTTCCCAGGGGCTTCACACACCTCCTCTCACTGCAGACTCTCTCTTAGTTCAAAACATAGTTGGTTTCCTGGGATTATTCCAGCCAATCAGCGTTTCACACAACAGTAGGCCTATTAACTCCCAAGCATGCATTGATTGGTAATACATGCATGGAATTCATGGCAAAGGAGAGCAGAGCTAGAAATGGATAATAAAAGCTACTACTCTCTTCTGTGCTCCCCTTCCCATGTTGCATCATTATGTTGGCTTATGACTGGGGCAAATAGTTTCTGATGAATTATGTCCAACACATCATTTTGATCCTCTAAAATGTTTATATGCATGGATAGATGCTCAACAAACTCTTCACAAACTCCATTGGCAAGCTAGGTGTTCACTGCAAATGCTGATATGCAGCAAACAGTCTTGTGTTTCCAGCAGGGAGTTGTACACCTCAGTGGAACTTAAATGTGTGTGATAGTATTCAAATCTGGACGCTCCAGTCAATATCAACACGGAGTGTATAGACATTGTTTTTTCCTCGCTGTGTAACCTTTTACCATTTCAAAGTAACATAATCATATTTGAGTATAATTATCAAGGGCAGCAGGTAGCATAGTGGTTAGAGTGTTGGGCCAGTAACCGAAACGTTGCTGGATCGAATCCCTAAGCTGACACGGTAAAAATGTGTTGTTCTACCCCTGAACAAGGCAGGTAACACACTGTTCCCCGCTAGGTCGTCATTAAAAATAAGAATTTGTTCTTAACTGAATTGCCTAGTTAAACAAAGGTGAAAAAAATAAGTACATATATAAATGTAAAAACATGTTCATTTATTGTTAAAGGCCCAGTGCAGACAACAACGTGATTTACCTGTGTTGTATACATATTTCCACACTATGAGGTTGGAATAATACTGTGAAATTGATAATGCCCTTTTAGTAAAATACATTTTTTTTAAGTCTGCCTGAATTTTCAGTCTGTTCTGGTGAGGTGGAGTTTTGGCCTGCCTGGTGTCCTCACCAGGCAGTAATTTAGTTAATAGTTAATAGACCAATAAGAAAGAGAGTTCCAAACCTTTCTGCCAATAACAGCTAGTTTTCAGTTTTTCCCTCCCAACTCAGACCACTCCCAGACAGTCCAAGCAAAAGTAAGTTTTTTAAAATTGAAAACAATCACAGTAAGGTACTTAATAAAAAAAGGGCTGTATTGGACCTTTAAATAATAAAATCCAAACATTGTGCATTATGGAATAACTTTATTGGAGAACAAGAGTTTCAGGACAGAATCCTTTATCTGTTTGTTCCTGAAACTGTAAACCAGTGGGTTCACAAGAGGAGTTAAAATACAGTTGACAATAGATATCAAGATGAGAACATTGGGATGAATATGATATGATTTAGCACTGATGTAGACACATGAATGAGCAATGTAGAAGGTAAGGACAACAATGAGATGAGAGGAGCAGGTAGAGAAAGCTTTTTTCCGCCCTTCAGATGTGGCAATTTTGCAAACAGATTTGATGATTTTACAATATGACCAAATGATGACAGTGAATGGAACATACATCACAAATAAAGCACATGCGAGGGCTAGATCTATCAACTGTGTTGTGTCCAAACAAGACAATGTAACAATCGGAGGATAATCACAAAACCAATACATTATCTGATTACTACAGAAAGGTAGTTGTGATGCAAGAATGACATTCAATGCTGGAAGAATTAATCCCAAAGCCCATGCTGTTGAGGCCAGGATCACACATATTTTGATTGTCATGATGCTGTTGTAGCGTAAAGGATTGCAGATAGCAACATAGCGGTCGCAGGCCATAGCACATAGGAGAAATCCCTCTGTAGTTTGGAATGTCAAATAGGTATACATCTGCAAGAAGCAACCTGCAAATGAAATGGACACATCATTCCACAAACACACTGATATCATTTTAGGTAAAACGCTGGTGGTGATCACTATATCTGTGAGAGACAGATTACAGAGGAAAATATACATTGGTGTGTGAAGTTTGGAGTCGAGCAACACCAGAGTGATGATCATGGCGTTGCCGATGAGGACCATAATGTATACCACAAGAAGAAAGATGGCCAAGTCTGTGTAGATCTCCTTGAGACCCAGCTCCCCTCCATGTATCAGGAAATCTGAAAACAGGCTCACGTTGAACTCCAGTGGTAGAGAAACATCTGAAAAACATTATGAGAAGAATGAGATTTTCATGTAAAAACATGCACCCACGAAGTACTGTCTAAAACACATACTGGTTTATATTTACATAGAAAGCATATAGTTGGGCACAGTGTAACTACAAGGAATATATTGTTAAGCAGTATAGTTGTTATGACCTTATTATGAATAGGTATATCATCTGCATGCAGTATTTTCACACACACACATACATACACACCATACGCACACACACACCATACACGCGCACGCACGCACGCACTCACACAAACAGACACACACATATAGTAGGACCTTTTTGAAATCCAAGTGATACAGAAGTTACATTATAATATAACGAAACAAAAGCCTTTTAAGGTTAAGGATGAAGTAAGAGTTAGTTTGATAGTTGTTCACTGTTCAGGTAAAGATGTTTCACCAATAGACAACACTGCAAACTCGAAAGCAAAGATTTGTATGGAAGCAGCTGACAATGAAGGGGGATATCTAGTCAGTTTCACAGTTGCACAACTTGCACAACTTAGTGCGTTCAACCAAAATGTGTCTTCCGCATTTAACCCAACCACGCTGGTTCAAAGAGGTGCGGGGGCTGCCTTAATCAACATAATTGGCACACAGGGAGCAGTTGTTGATGAACTGTTTTGCTGGTCCAGGTATTTGAACCACTAGGCTACACTGTTGATGTTCATTTAAATCAATATTCACTATTAGAAACCAAACCAAACCAAACTAAACATCAAACAACAGTGTGATGAGCATTGAGCACATTAGGTTTAAAGTAAGGTTGATCCAGACAAGGGCATGGTTGTCCAAAGTTGCCACAGGTAATCATAGAGCCTCGCTAGATGCTAAGCGGGATCATTGGGACGACCCTATCCTAAATCCTGACACCTAACCCTGACCATTACACAAACCCTTACCTAAACCCAACCCTAACCCTTACCTTAACCATTTTACATTTCAATGGGGTGAGGCCAGATTTGGGCCATCCAAAGCATCCCACTTAGAAAAAAACATTGATTCACACAACTGAGAATAAAATAACAATATCTAACAAACAGAGACAAAACAAATGGACAAGGGAGAAAGAACATCTGCAAAGGTTGAATGGATTATGTTAGGGTTAATACATTGACTCAAATAAGGTAATAATTGGAGCTATACATTTTGTTATTGCATTTTAAAAACATTTAACAGGACGTTCTAAAGAAACCAGAAAAGTGTTAGCATCCTCCAATTCACCAGCCAACGTTGACAATATATTTAACATTAATCAGATGGTAAGAAATTCCTATTTAAATATTGGGAACATAATTTTGTTCACCTGAAAGAGAAATATAAGATGTTAATTATGGCTGCCGTTCTTCTTGTTCCTTTAACAGCTCTTGTATCATTTGATTTTTCCAATTGGAAAATTAGAAAACACAAACAATTGTCATGTCATAGAAAGCACTGGAGTTCTCACTTACTTGCCATTGTGTTGGTCATCTCACCAGACCCGCATCTCTGGGATTGAGGAAGAGCTGCATAATGTGGGAATTTATATAACAACTCCTCACCCACTCTTCCTCTGTAATCCTTTTCAGGAAGCTTTTTAATTAGACAGAAAACACAGGAGTCACTTTGGGACCTTTTTATTGTGTTGTCTGGCACAAGCTCATAATTGGGACCTACAACACAAGCTCATAATTGGTTTAATCAGAACACACAGAGACCCTTCAATACACTGTGATTTAATATTAAATGATATAGTAGTCATGCAGTGATTAAATATACTAAGTAGGAGAACATAATCTATGCCAGTGGTGGAAAAAGTATCCTATTGTCATACCTGAGTAAAAGTAAACATACTTTAATAGAAAATGACTCAAGTAAAAATAAAGTCACCCAGAAAAATACTACTTGAGAAAAAGTCTTAAAAGTACTTGGTTTTAAATATTCTTAAATATCAAAATGAAATGTAATTGCAAAAATATATAAAAGTATAAATCATTTCAAATTCCCTATATTTAGCAAACCAGACAGCACCATTTCCTTGTGTTTTTTATTTATGGATATCAAGGGGCAAAGTCTAAAAACACAAACATACTTTACAAATGAAGCATGTGTGTTTAGTGAGTCTGACAGATCTGAGGCAGTAGGGATGACCTGTGATGTTCTTTTGATAAGTGTGTGAATTGGACCATTTTCCTGTCCTGCTAACCATTCAAAATGTAATGAGTACTTTTGGGTGTTGGGGAAAATGTACACTACCAGTCAAAAGCTTTAGAACAACTACTCTATCAAGCTTTGTCTTTATTTTTACTATTTTCTACATTGTAAAATAATAGTGAAGACATCAAAACTATGAAATAACACATATGGAATCATGTATGTAGTAATCAAAAAAGTGTTTCAAATAGCCACCCTTTGCCTTGATTACAGGTTTGCAAACTCTTGGCATTCTCTCAACCAGCTTCACCCGGAATGCTTTTCCAACTCCTTTTGAAGGAGTTGCCACATATACTGAGCACTTGTTGGCTGCTTTTCCTTCACTCTTCGGTCTGACTCCTCCCAAACCATATCAATTTGGTTGAGGTCGGGGGATTGTGGAGGCCAGGTCATCTGATGCAGCAGTCCATCCCTCTCCTTCTTGGTCAAATAGCCCTCACACAGCATGGAGGTATGTTGGGTCATTGTCCTGTTGAAAAACAAATTATTGTCCCACTAAGCCCAAGCCAGATGGGATGGCGTATCACTGCATAATGCTGACGTAGCCATGCTGGTTAAGTGTGCCTTGAATTCTAATGCTTTACATTGGGAATTACACGCTTTACATTAGCAAATACACAGCGGAGATCATCTGTTCACTCACACTGCATCTCACAAAGACAACAGCAGTTGGAACCAAAAATCGCAAATTTGGACTTCAGACCAAACGACAAATTTCCACCAGTCTAATGTCCATTGCTCGTGTTTCTTGGCCCAAGCACGTGTCTTATTCTTATTGGTAGTGGTTTCTTTGCAGCAATTCGACCATGAAGGCCTGATTCACACAGTCTCATCTGAACAGTTGATGTTGAGATGTGTCTGTTACTTGAATTCTGTGAAGCATTTATTTGGGCTCCAATTTCTGAGGCTGGTAACTCTAATGAATTTATCCTCTCCAGCCGGGTAACTCTGGGTCTTCCATTCCTGTGGCGGTCCTCATGAGAGCCAGTTTCATCATAGTGCTTGATGGATTTTGCGCCTGCACTTGAATAAACTTTCAAAGTGCTTGAAATATTCCTTATTGACTGACCTTCATGTCTTAAAGTAATGATGGACTGTCGATCTCTTTGCTTATTTGAGCTGTTCTTGCCATAATATAGACTTGGTGTTTTACCAAATAGGGCCATCTTCTGTATACTTGTGCATATTTGATATTTGTGCATCTGTAACTTTCTCACTCATCATTATTCATGATTCATTCGGGATGATCCATAATACTGGTACAGTAGCATCCACATTAATGGCGAAGTGTTTAGAAAAATATTATATTCTTATTTAAAAAATAATCTGAAACACAACCAAAATAAACAGAAAATGCATCCAACAAATGTGCAGAGTCACAAGCTTGATGTAGTCATTGCGTATTACAAGTACTACTGTAAATCAAATCAAATCAAATTTATTTATATAGCCCAGAGTAAATCAGCTGATATCTCAAAGTGCTGTACAGAAACCCAGCCTAAAACCCCAAACAGCAAGCAATGCAGGTGTTGAAGCACGGTGGCTAGGAAAAACTCCCTAGAAAGGCCAAAACCTAGGAAGAAACCTAGAGAGGAACCAGGCTATGTGGGGTGGCCAGTCCTCTTCTGGCTGTGCCGGGTGGAGAGTATAACAGAACATGGCCAAGATGTTCAAATGTTCATAAATGACCAGCATGGTCGAATAATAATAAGGCAGAACAGTTGAAACTGGAGCAGCAGCACGGTCATGTGGACTGGGGACAGCAAGGAGTCATCATGTCAGGTAGTCCTGGGGCATGGTCCTAGGGCTCAGGTCAGTTGAAACTGGAGCAGCAGCACGGCCAGGTGGACTGGGGACAGCAAGAAGTCATCATGTCAGGTAGTCCTGGGGCATGGTCCTAGGGCTCAGGTCCTCCGAGAGAGAGAAAGAAAGAGAGAAGGAGAGAATTAGAGAACGCACACTTAGATTCACACAGGACACCGAATAGGACAGGAGAAGTACTCCAGATATAACAAACTGACCCTAGCCCCCCGACACATAAACTACTGCAGCATAAATACTGGAGGCTGAGACAGGAGGGGTCAGGAGACACTGTGGCCCCATCCGAGGACACCCCCGGACAGGGCCAAACAGGAAGGATATAACCCCACCCACTTTGCCAAAGCAGAGCCCCCACACCACTAGAGGGATATCTTCAACCACCAACTTCAACCGCCCACAAAGATCTCCGCCATGGCACAACCCAAGGGGGGGCGCCAACCCAGACAGGATGACCACATCAGTGAATCAACTCACTCAGGTGACGCACCCCTTCCAGGGACGACATGGGAGAGCCCCAGTAAGCCAGTGACTCAGCCCCTGACTACTTTGACTACTTTAATACACATAAGTTAATTATACCCAGCACTTTTGGCCCCCTAAAATGTGGGAACTATGTACAAAAAGTGCTGTAATTTCAAAACGGTACAGAAACCCAGCCTAAAACCCCAAACAGCAAGCAATGCAGGTGTTGAAGCACGTTGGCTAGGAAAAACTCCCTAGAAAGGCCAAAACCAAGGAAGAAACCTAGAGTGGAACCAGGCTATGAGGGGTGGCCAGTCCTCTTCTGGCTGTGCCGGGTGGAGATTATAACAGAACATGGCCAAGATGTTCAAATGTTCATAAATTACCAGCATGATCAAACAATAGGTCTGGGAAAGGTAGCACGTCCGATGAACAGGTCAGGATTCCATGGCCGCAGGCAGAACAGTTGAAACTGGAGCAGCAGCACGGTCAGGTGGACTGGGGAAAGCAAGGAGTCATCATGCCAGGTAGTCCTGAGGCATGGTCCTACGGCTCAGGTCCTCCGAGAGAGAGAAAGAAAGAGAGAAGGAGAGAATTAGAGAGAGCATATTTAAATTCACACAGGACACCGGATAAGACAGGAGAAGTACTCCAGATATAACAAACTGACCCTAGCCCCCCGACACATAAACTACTGCAGCATAAATACTGGAGGCTGAGACAGGAGGGGTCAGGAGACACTATGGCCCCATCCGATGATACCCCCGGACAGGGCCAAACAGGAAGGATATAACCCCACCCACTTTTCCAAAGCACAGCCCCCACACCACTAGAGAGATATCTTCAACCACCAACTTACCATCCTTAGACAAGGCCGAGTATAGCCCACAACCCAAGGGGGGGTGCACCAACCCAGACAGGAAGATCACGTCAGTGACTCAACCCACTCAAGTGATGCACCCCTCCTAGGGACGGCATGAAAGAGCACCAGTAAGCCAGTGACTCAGCCCCTGTAATAGGGTTAGAGGCAGAGAATCCCAGTGGAGAGAGGGGAACCGGCCAGGCAGAGACAGCAAGGGTGGTTCGTTGCTCCAGAGCCTTTCCGTTCACCTTCACACTCCTGGGCCAGACTACACTCAATCGTATGACCCACTGAAGAGAGGAGTCTTCAGTAAAGACTTAAAGGTTGAGACCGAGTCTGCGTCTCTCACATGGGTAGGCAGACCATTCCATAAAAATGGAGCTCTATAGGAGAAAGGCCTGCCTCCAGCTATTTGCTTAGAAATTCTAGGGACAATTAGGAGGCCTGTGTCTTGTGACCGTAGCGCACGTGTAGGTATGTACGGCAGGACCAAATCAGAGAGATAGTTAGGAGCAAGCCCATGTAATGCTTTCTAGGTTAGCAGTAAAACCTTGAAATCAGCCCCTGCCTTGACAGGAAGCCAGTGTAGGGAGGCTAGCACTGGAGTAGTATGATCACATTTTCTAGCAGCAGTATTTAGTATTTATTTAACTGAAGTTTATTTAGTGCTTTATCCGATGATGATATCTGATACAATGATATCTATAAGAAATTGTTAAATATTTTATTCAATATTATCTGTCTCCTTTGCCAGCAAAGAGGACAAATGTTTTCTGGTAACAATTAGTCTATCCTATCTTATTGCATTGACTAAATAAAATGAATGTAATAAAATACATTATATTTTGCCTATGGTATATACATTTCTAGAAACGTATATAGAGAATAGCAATAATGTCATAACAAGTTGATGCATATTGTTTATTATGATTCAAATAATTTAAATGTCTACTTTTTCATAAAATGTTGTGGTTTAAAAAAGAGCACATTTCTGCCCGATGCCAGTTAAAATGTCCAAAATAGCACATATTTCTATGACATTATAATGCTTTTGCCAGAGTTTTGCCCATGCTTAGACCGGTTATGCACATTTGAGTTCACATTCAGGCTCCCGAGCTGTGAATACCTTGCTTCTTTAATATCAGTTCATACAAAAAAAAGTATTTATTTACAGTGACCCCCCCACCCCACTATCAGGGCATGTACTCTACAAGGTGTCAAAGTTCCACAAGGATGCAGGCCCATGTTGACTCCAATGCTTCCCACAGTTGTGTCAAGTTGGCTGGCTGTCCATTGGGTGGTGGACCATTCTTGATACACGCAGGAAACTGTTGAGTGTGAAAAACCCAGCAGCGTTGCAATTCTTGAAACACTTAAATTGGTGTGCCTGGCACCTACTACCATACCCTGGTACTTAAATCTTTTGTCTTTCCCATTCATCCTCTGAATGGCACACATACACAATCCATGTCTAAATTGTCTCAAGGCTTAATAATCCTTCTTTAACCTGTCTCCTCCCCTTCATCTACACTGATTGAATTGGATTTAACCTCTCTAGGGTAGGGGGCAGCATTCAGAATTTTGGATGAAAAGCATGCCCAAATTGAACCACCTGCTACTTGGGCCCAGAATATGTGATATGCATATAACTGGTAGATTTGGATAGAAAACACTCTAAAGTTTCCAGAACTGTTAAAATAGTGTCTGTGAGTATAACAAAACTGATTTGGTAGGCGAAAACCTGAGAAAAATCAATTCAGGAAGTATTTTTGTTTTTGTTTTGTAGTTTTCTATTCAATGCCATGACAGTATCCATTGACTTAGGACTCAATTCCTATGCCTTCCACTAGATGTCAACAGTCTTTAGAAATAGTTTCAGTCTGAATGAGTGGACCCTACCGTGTCACAGAGCTTTTTCATGCGCAATCCCGAGAGAGTGCATTTCTTGTTTACCTTTTATATTGACTACGTAATTGTCCGGTTGAAATATTCTAGATAATTTAGGCTAAAAACAACCTGAGGATTGAATATAAACATCGTTTGACATGTTTCTATGAACTTTACGGATACAATTTGGATTTTTTTGTCTGACTGTTTCGACTGCGTTTGAGCCTGTGGATTACTGAAGAAAACGCATGAACAAAATGGAGGTTTTTGGATATAAAGAGACTTTATCGAACAAAAGGAACATTTATTGAGTCAATAAATGTCTTCTGAGTGCCACCATATGAATATTTCTGACTTGTGTAACTCTTCTACTTGGCTGGCTACTGTTTGTAATGATTTGTCTGCTATGTTCTCAAATAATCGGTAAATCTGACACCGTGGTTGGATTAACAAGAAGTTCATCTTTAAACCTATGTAAAATATGTTTTGTTTTCTGAATTTTTATAATGAGTATTTCTGTATTTGAATTTGGCGCTCTGCAATCTCACTGGATGTTGGTCAGATGGGACGCTAGCGTCCCACATACCCTAGAGAGGTTTTTTAACAAGTGGTGACATCAATAAGGGATCATAGTTTCACCTGGATTCACCTGATCAGTCTGTGCCAGTATAAATGTTGGAACACTCAGTGTATATCTCTTTACTGTCTCAATTCCAGGCTGTTTTTCATTCAGACCTGGGGCACCAGAATCAGGTACAGGTTGACAATAGAGTGAATTAGTTACAGGTTGACTCTATAGAGTGAATCAGTTTCAGGTTGACTCTGTAGATTGAATCAGCTACAGGTGAGTGAAATCTCTGGCCATCAAGGGCAATCTCTCAATTCACCTGAAAACCAGCAGTATTGCAGACCTTCAATCTTGGAATTGAGCATCTCAGACGTCCCTCTGAATTTTCAGCTAACAGACACTAGAGGTCTCTATAGAGATACAATTTTGACTGGCAGTCAGGTAATGACTAGGCACAGACAGGAAAGCCTGTTAAACAATGTGTGCTCATCATCACCTTTACAGTTCCCTCATTCATACTTCCTAATATCTTACAGAACATCACCTTTAAAGGGTGATTTCACAATTTTTCTATTTCATATTCATAATCTCCAACATCAAAATGTGTAAATGGCAAGACATAACCTTTAAAGGGAAATATTGCAATTTACTCCCGAACATTGCCTGCTCATTGCCTGCACATAATTGGTTAAAATCACGAAACAGACTAGATTATGTCACCGGAAACACTTATCTTATCTACAAAACATAGAAAGGTGTCATTTTAACATATGTTGATGTTGGGGTGGTGCTGAAGATTATGAATATGGAGTAGAACATTTTTGAAATGTACCTTAAACATCACTTTTAAAGAATGGTATGTGGTGAATTCTAATCCATTTTGTTTTAGGGTTTTAGGGATACCAGACTAATCAACAAGCCTGTCAATATTATTTACAAAGTGCCAAACAAATATCTGTATTAAGAGTGTGTAACTTTCCGGCTGAGTATTTGTATAATTTTCTGCTTCAATGACTTTGTTTGCAAGCCGTAGATAATTGGATTCAAATTAGCAGGGACGACATGAAATAGAACGTAAGCCAGTTTTCTCAGATATGGATAGTCTGGAAAGCGATGCAGTATGATGGTTAGAAACCCACTCCACAGCATAATGAGATACAGTACCAGGTGGCTTGCACAGGTCTGCAACGCTCTGTTGTTCAGCTCTTTGCTCTTCTTGGTCCAGCAAATCACAGCAATCCTGAAATAAGTGACAGCGATGCTTCCCATTGATGAAGTAAAGAGCAGCACAGTGAAAAAGAGTCCATAGATGTTGTTGATTGAAACGTTCTCACAGGACAGCTTGAACAATGATGCATTGTCACAGTAAGCATTCTGAATGATTGAACTGCAACGAGAAAGCCGCATGGTGAGACCCAGTAGGACAGACACTAACACAAGGGAAGCCCCCCAAGCAGACACAGACAGCCTAACTACCGTTCTGGTTGTCATTATGGACGTGTACCTTAACGGGTAACATATGGCCACATACCTGTCAAAGGCCATAATGATCAGTATCATATGTGAGGCTGATCCAAACGTGTGACTGAAAAAGGCCTGAGCAACACATTGGCTGTACGTGATAAACCTCTCAGTTGAAACAATGTCAGCCATGAGGCGAGGCAACAAGACAGTGTTGCCAATCAGATCATTTACAGACAGGTTACAGAAGAGGATGTACATTGGTTGGTGCAAGCTTCTCTCTGTGATGATGGTGACCAGGACTCCAATGTTAGACACAAGGAGGGCGAGATAGACAAACAGCAAGGAGAAAAAAATTGGATACATGAATGTCTGTGGCAATTGAAAACCCTGGATGTGAAGGATATGGCTTGGTAATGACATGTTGTCGTCCATCCTGTTATCAATGAAAGGCAAACCTGAAAAAAAGGACAGAAATATAAAAAAATATATAATTTGTTATAATTGTAAATACAAGTTTTAAATGAAGATATACTACACATGCTGTTTGTATCCTCTTTTTTAAAAATCTGCTGCTAGGAATTTTGAATACCCCATATAAACACATTTGACAGAGTGAGTAAGAATGCCACAGCATTAACAGCTGTAGTCAGTCAAGAGGAAAACCTGTAGACAGGCAGTCCTTCAAAGCCACGCTTGTACCTTGCTGAAGAGGGTACGAATCCTGCCACAGGTATCGGCTACATCCTTTTTATCTACAACACTCCCCCATCATTTATCATCCTTCGTTTTATTTCAACAATGATGAGGTAAGTCAAATGGTCACGTGTGGATTTTCATGTCATAGTCTCAAGAGCTTTAGCTAGGCAGATTGTCATGACAACTCCTCTTGAGAAGGAAAATGTTATGCATTTAAAATGTTTAAAATATTGTGTGAGTGACCACTAATGGAAGCCATCTGGCAACTAGGTTTTGAATGATATTCTGTAGGTGTTTGTTAGCCTGGACCTGGATCTGTTTGTGCCGTCTTCACACCAAGTAGGCCAACATGGCTGGTTGGCGTGGCAATTACTCCATATAGGACTTGGATAGACAGCACAAACAGTTTTGGATCTAGACTAGCTGGTATTTTTGTGTCCTGTGTAGGATCAAATCCTGATACACTATATATAACGTACGTGGACACCCTTTCAAATGAGTGGATTTGGCTATTTCAGCCACACCCATAGCTGACAGCTGTATAAAATAGAGCACACAGCCACGCAATCTCCATAGACAAACATTGGCAGTAGAATGGTCTTACTAATGAGCTCAGTGACTTTCAACGTGGCACCGTCATGGGATGCCACCTTTCCAACAAGTCAGTTCTTAAAATGTGTGCCATGCCAGAGCTGCCCCGGTCAACTGTAAGTGATGTTATTGTGAAGTAGAAACAGCGAAGATTTAGGCCACACAAGCTCACAGAACAGGACCGCTGAGTGCTGAACCGCGTAGTGCGTAAAAACTGTCTGTCCTCGGTTGCAACACTCACTACCAGGTTAAAACTGCCTCTGTAATCAACGTCAGCACAATAACTGTTCGTCGGGGCTTCATGAAAGGGCTTTCCAAGGCCTAACAGCCGCACCCAAGCCTAAGATCACCATGCGCAGTGCCAAGCATCGGCTGAAGTGATGTAAAGCTCGCCGCCATTGGACTCTGGAGCAGTAGAAACACGTTCTCTGGAGTGATGAATCTTGCTTCACCATCTGGCTGTCCGATGAATCTGGGTTTGGCGGATGCCAGGAGAACGCTACCTGCCCTAATGCATAGTGCAGTGTAAAGTTTCTTGGAGGAGGGGGCTGGGGCTGTTTTTCATGGTTCAGGCTTGGCCCCTTAGTTCCAATGAAGGGAAATATTAACGCTACAGCATACACATTCTAGACAAGGCCTGGGCAATTATTTTCCATGGAGGGCCACATTAGAATATATTTTTGCCATCGCGGGCCAGAATCATATTACAGGATTATACATGTGTATGATATATCTACTGTAAATCACGTCCAGATATGATACTTATTTTAGTTTTTTAACATGCACAGAAATAAAACCACATCCATGTCTCCTTTTGGTAAGTATTTTCATTATTAAACATGCAATCAACCACACGGAGTTGCTAATGGGTACGCACAAAAACACAAGAGAGAGAGAGCTCAACATTACATTTAAACTACTCAATCAGTGTGAGGAGTGAAGTCTCTGATGGGCATTGACTAGAGCAGTGAAGTCAGGTATAATTTCTGACATCGCTATGTGCAGGATGTCTGAGAGGTGAGAGTCAGTAAGAGATCTTTTCCTTGACTGGCTATATTTCATCACTGAAAATGTCTGTTCACATACATAGGTTGACCCAAACAGAACAAACATCTTGTGAGCATGACTCCTAATCTTTGGAAAGTTTTGTTCATCGAAAGATGCATAGAAACTAGTCAGTGACATTGTTTTGAATAGTTCTTCAATCACTGCATCAGAATGAAAACCGATAAGTTCAGTGGGAGTGTTATCCACATTGAAGGTGAAAGGAGAGGAAACCAAAAGCATGTCATTTTCCAACACTTTGAAATCCTCAAAACGACGAGAAAACTCACCGTTCAAAGCACGCAGCAGCGATGTATACTTCTCCCGCTGGTCATCTGATAGGGAACAGACTAGTAGTGTCGGAAGGTGGGTGAGATTGTTGGCTTCTACTTGGCGGGTCAGGGGGAGTAATTGTTTTGGACTGGCCTGCACAGACCCCTGATCTCAATTCCATTGAACATCTTTAGGATGAATTGGAATGCCGACTGCGAGCCAGGCCTAATCGCCCAACATCAGCGCCGACCTCACTAATGCTTTTGTGGCTGAATGAAAACAAGTCCCCACAGCAATGTTCCAACTAGAGCTCGACCGATTATTCGGAATGGCCGATTAATTGGGGCCGATTTCAAGTTTTCATAGCAATCGGAAATCGGTATTTTTGGGCGCCCATTTGCCAATTTTTAATTTTTTAATTATTATTATTTTTGGATATATATTTATTGATACCTTTATTTAACTAGGCAAGTCAGTTAAGAACACATTCTTAGTTTCAATGACGGCCTAGGAACGGTGCCCTTTTCAGGGGCAGAACCACAGATTTTCATCTTGTCAGCTCGAGGGATCCAATCTTGCAACCGTACAGTTAACTAGTCCAACGCTATAACCACCTGCCTCTCGTTGTACTCCACAAGGAGACTGCCTGTTACGCGAATGCAGTAAGCCAAGGTAAGTTGCTAGCTAATGCTTTAATGCTTTAAACTTATCTTATACAAAACAATCCGTCATAATCACTAGTGAACTACACATGGTTGATGATATTACTAGATATTATCTAGCGTGTCCTGCGTTGCATATAATCTGACTGAGCATACAAGTATCTAAGTATCTGACTGAGCGGTGGTAGGCAGAAGCAGGCGTGTAAACATTCATGTAAACAGCACTTTAGTTCATTTTGCATCAAGCATTGCGCTGTTTATGACTTCAAGCCTATCAACTCCCGATATGAGGCTGGTGTAACCGAAGTGAAATGGCTAGCTAGTTAGCGCACGCTAATAGCATTTCAGACGTCACTAGCTCTGAGCCTTCTAGTAGTTGTTCCCCTTGCTCTGCATGGGTAACGCTGCTTCGATGGTGGCTCTTGTCGTTGTGTTGTTGGTTCGAGCCCAGGGAGGAGCGAGGAGAGGGACGGAAGCTATACTGTTACACTGGCAATACTAAAGTGTCTATAAGAACATCCAATAGTCAAAGGTTAATGAAATACAAATGTTATAGAGGGAAATAGTCCTATAATTCCTATAATAACTACAACCTAAACTTCTTCCCTGGGAATATTGAAGACTCATGTTAAAAGGAACCACCAGCTTTCATATGTTCTCATGTTCTGAGCAAGGAACTGAAACGTTAGCTTTCTTACATAGCACATATTGCACTTTTACTTTCTTCACCAACACTTTGTTTTTGCATTATTTAAACCAAATTGAACATGTTTCATTATTTACTTGAGGCTAAATTGATTTTATTGATGTATTATATTAAGTTAAAATAAGTGTTCAATCAGTATTGTTGTAATTGTCATTATTACAAATAAATAAAACAAATCGGCCGATTAATCGGTATCTGCTTTTTTGGGCCTCCAATAATCAGTATAGGCTTTGAAAAATCATAATCGGTCGACCTCTAGTTCCAACATCTACTGGAAAACCTTCCCAGAAGATTAATGCCCTCCATATTAATGCCCATGATTTTGGAATGAGATTTACCACAAGCAGGTGTCCACATACTTTTAGTCTTGTACTGTATTTATGCTGATACCTCAAGTGGTTTCATTCAGGCCTTCACATTGGTTACAGCATTCAGCCTTTATGGTACATAGATATGCAACAAATAACCAAGTTATGCTGTTTAATTATCAGTAAACTAGACGATGAAGTATATACTCGAAGTGTATACATATCTACGTTTATGGCCAACTGTTATACTTTCAACAATGACTTGGACCTATAATTTGGTGCCCTTTGTCAGTGAAATGACACCTATCTGCAACCCTTTTTGAATGACATAATTTCACTGTTAATTACCCAAGTGGAGCGAGTGGATACATTTGATATTGACAGTGGGTCAGGTGATAGTTACCTGACATTAAAAAGTCTGTTTTCCATGGTTGGACAAGCTGTTATAGTACAAAGACCAGAGGAACTAATGAGCGCTATGATCACTATGCACTGTAGCACTAACAAATCAGGCTAATAACAGAGGGCTAATTATCTAGGATCCCTAAACTCTAATTCCCACCAGGGAGAGGAATGATGCAATGGAGAGGAAAACACTAGTGGATGTGCTAACAAATTAGTATGGCTACATTTACTGTTAAAAAAATGATGTGTGCGTAATCCAAACTTTTGTATCAATAAACAGGGGTGCTCAAACTTTTGGGCCTTTTGGGACTTTTAGGCCAAAATATGATCTGAGTGTTAGGTTGCGAGTCGAACAAATAGATAGTGTGTTTAGAAATCTAAAAGGTAAACAATAGCTTTTTAGGGTTGTTAAACAATAGCGTTTTACACTGAACAATAATATAAACGCAATGTAAAGTGTTGGTCCCATGTTTCATGAGCTGAAATGAAAAAGCATATGGAACAATGTTGTGCGCAAATTTGTTAGTGAGCATTTCTCCTTTGCCAAGATAATCCATCCACTTGACAGGTGTGGCATATCAAGAAGCTGATTTTACAGCATGATCATTAGTCAGGTGCACCTTGTGCTGGGACAATAAAAGGCCACTCTAAAATGTGAAGTTTTGGCACACAATGCAATTCCACAAATGTCTCAAGTTTTGAGGGAGTGTGCAATTGGCATGCTGACTGCAGGAATGTCCACCAGAGCTGTTGCCAGAGAATTTAATGTTAATTTCTCTACCATAAGACACCTCCCAACGTCATTTTAGAGAATTTGGCAGTATTTCTGACCAGCCTCAATTAAGTGTGCCTTTTTAAAAGTAATTTTGTGGAATTTCATTCATTCTTAATGCGTTTGAGCCAATCAGTTGTGTTGTGTGACAAAGTAGGGTTGGTATACAGAAGATTTCCCTATTTGGTAAAAGACCAAGTCCATATTATGGCAAGAACAGCTCAAATAAGCAAAGAGAAAAGACATCAGATGTCTCTTTTTAACTTTTACCGTCTTATAAAGGCCCCATCTAGTATTCTATCTGTTTACCTTTATTCGCCTAATACAGTTCATTGTGGCTATTTTGTTAATCACAACACTTCCATGATTACATCAGTTAGCAGAGACTTTCATCTTGGTGTGAAAAACACTTATTAATGAGCCCCGTAGAGAGTTGATGAAATAATGTATTATTGAGTGTATCTTGTTGTAATTAATCCATTGGGACTGCGGAAACAGTTATTAGTCTTCACCTCTCGCTAATGAAGCATGTTGATAAATTTACCCCGAGGAACCACAAGTTCAAGTTAGGCCTCTGCCTTATAGTTAGGTGACATTGCACATATTTGAATGACATAAATCATGTAGATGATATCTCAAATGTCCAATGCATTTCAATAGAAGGGAGAAATATATATATCTATCATAACGTTGCCTTATTTTATTCTCCATGCCTCTAGCCCAGGCATGCTCTAGCCTGAGTATACATGTTGATGGTCCATCAGAACATATATCGAATCAAATGTTAAAAATGAATATTTTATCTAGTCATATCTATAACTCCTTCCTTCATGTTGAGTCAGAACGTCCACAGAGAGAAACATTGATTAAGTATCTATTAGGAGGGGATAAGGGAATATGTGGACACTGACCTATGGGATTGCAATGGGGACAAGAGGGCCTCTTTACCAAAGTGGCTAAAAGAACTGGGGAATGGACTAAAGGGATAGGTTAACCCAGGAGAGAGAGCCCTATTGGACAGGGAGGTAGTTAATTACTTTTAGAGTCGTGTGTATTGTTGTGAAGTGTTAGATACTACTGTACTATTGGAGCTAGAAGCACAAGCATTTCGCTACACCCACAATAACATCTGCTAAATATGTGTATGTGACCAATAACATTGAATTGAATCGAGCTCTGGTCATTGTTAGTTGATGAAGGGTCAGTGTGAGGACACCCCTCTCGTGACTGGAGGATCCTGGGGGATGGAAGACTCACTTTACGCACTTGTAGCCGTAGGTCACAAACCCACTGAATTGGTGGGGAATTTGGTCTTTAAAAACAGAAAAACAGAGAAGATTCACACCCCTTGAATCTTTCCACATTTTGATGCGTTACAGCCTGAATTTAAAGTGGATTAAACGTAGATTTTATTTGGTCACTGACCTCCACACAATACCCCATAATGTCAATGTGGAATTATGTTTTTCAGAAATGTAAAAAATTAATGAAAAGCTGAAATGTTTTGAGTCAATATGTATTCAACCCCTCTGTTATGACAAGTTCAGTAGCAACTATGTTATTAACAAATCAAATAATAAGTTGTATGGACTCACACTGTGCAATAACAGTGTTGAACATGCTTTTTGAATGACGACCTCATCTCTGTACCCTACATATACAGTGGGGCAAAAAAGTATTTAGTGAGCCACCAATTGTGCAAGTTCTCCCACTTAAAAAGATGAGAGAGGCCTGTCATTTTCATCATAGGTACACTTCAACTATGACAGACAAAATGAGAAGAAAAAAATCCAGAAAATCACTTTGTAGGATTTTTAATGAATTTATATGCAAATTATGGTGGAAAATAAGTATTTGGACAATAACAAAAGTTTATCTCAATACTTTGTTATATACCCTTTGTTGGCAAGGACAGAGGTCAAACGTTTTCTGTAAGTCTTCACAAGGTTTTCACACACTGTTGCTGGTATTTTGGCCCATTCCTCCATGCAGATCTCCTCTAGAGCAGTGATGTTTTGGGGCTGTTGCTGGGCAACACGGACTTTCAACTCCCTCCAAAGATTTTCTATGGGGTTGAGATCTGGAGACTGGCTAGGCCACTGCAGGACCTTGAAATGCTTCTTACGAAGCCACTCCCTTGCTGATGGTAGGCTTTGTTACTTTGGTCCCAGCTCTCTGCAGGTCATTCACTAGGTCCCCCCGTGGGGTTCTGGGATTTTTTCTCACCGTTCTTGTGATCATTTTGACCCCACGGGGTGAGATCTTGCGTGGAGCCCCAGATCGAGGGAGATTATCAGTGGTCTTGTATGTCTTCCATTTCCTAATAATTGCTCCCACAGTTGATTTCTTCAAACCAAGCTGCTTACCTATTGCAGATTCAGTCTTCCCAGCCTGGTGCAGGTCTACAATTGTGTTTCTGGTGTCCTTTGACAGCTCTTTGGTCTTGGCCATAGTGGAGTTTGGAGTGTGACTGTTTGAGGTTGTGGACAGATGTCTTTTATACTGATAACAAGTTCAAACAGGTGCCATTAATACAGGTAACGATTGGAGGACAGAGGAGCCTCTTAAAGAAGAAGTTACAGGTCTGTGAGAGCCAGAAATCTTGCTTGTTTGTAGGTGACCAAATACTTATTTTCCACGATAATTTGTAAATTCATAAAAAATCCTACAATGTGATTTTCTGGATTTAAAAAAAATAATTTTGTCTGTCATAGTTGAAGGGTACCTATGATGAAAATTACAGGCCTCTCTCATCTTTTTAAGTGGGAGAACTTGCACAATTGGTGGCTCACTAAATACTTTTTTGCCCCACTGTATGCAGATGATGGTGCCATTTAAAAAAAAGGGGAAATAATATTCATTATGTAATAGAGACAAACAAAGTGCTGGAATGCCCCTTATCATGGGGTTTCAAGTTATCTGTATCTAAATATTGCCATATGATGTTCGCTAAACGACGAAAATTATTAAAGAAGATGTCATTGTTCAATTGTATGGAGAACGAATGGGAAGGGTAACATAATTTAAGTATTTGGGGCTATGGTTTGATGAAAAGCTTACATGGAGACAACATATTACATGTATTGAGACTAAATGTAAATGTAAGCAAATATTAAATCTAATGAGGACAATAGTTGGGCGTGATTGGGGGGTAGATAGGAAATCTTTACTGAATATTTATAGTACTTTGATGAGATCGTCTGTAGATTATGGGTGCTATGTACATTTTTTACTTCGCTGTTGCACCTTGATAGGATGCAAGCGAGGACACTCAGGATGTGCGATGGTGCATTTAAAACTACATCGGTTGAGGCTTTTCAAGTAGATACTGGGGAAATGCCACTAGCCCTTAGAAGAGTTAAGATGGCCCTGGCATACTGGGCAAGACTGAAGGGTAGTATGGCAAATCATCCTACACTGACAGTATTGGAAGACTGTTGGGATTATGAACAATATCAAAAGAGGGGGTTTGACCCAGAGATTGGAAAAAGTGTTGATGAATAGGGACTATAGAGCCATCTGTGGCAATAGGACATGTGATATTGTTATAGGGCCATCTGTGACAACAGGAAATGTGATATTGTTATAGGGCCATCTGTGGCAATAGGACATGTGATATTGTTATAGGGCCATCTGTGGCAATAGGACATGTGATATTGTTATAGGGCCATCTGTGGCAACAGGAAATGTGACCTTGTTATAGGGCCATCTGTGACAACAGGAAATGTGATCTTGTTATAGGGCCATCTGTGACAACAGGAAATGTGATCTTGTTATATGGCCATCTGTGACAACAGGAAATGTGATATTGTTATAGGGCCATCTGTGAAAACAGGAAATGTGATATTGTAATAGGGCCATCTGTGGCAACAGGAAATGTGACATTGTTATAGGGCCATCTGTGAAAACAGGAAATGTGATATTGTTATACTGCCATCTGTGGCAACAGGAAATGTGTTATTGTAATAGGGCCATCTGTGGCAACAGGAAATGTGATATTGTAATAGGGCCATCTGTGGCAATAGGAAATGTGTTATTGTAATAGGGCCATCTGTGGCAACAGGAAATGTGATATTGTAATAGGGCCATCTGTGGCAACAGGAAATGTGATATTGTAATAGGGCCATCTGTGGCAACAGGAAATGTGTTATTGTAATAGGGCCATCTGTGACAACAGGAAATGTGATATTGTAATAGGGCCATCTGTGGCAATAGGAAATGTGCCACCATGGTTATATGTAGTTTAAGATCTGGAAAGTCAGAACGTGAGCATGTATGAGTAAAAATAAAGATGCAGCTGTTAGGTTAACAAGGAAATGGTATTGAAATTCAGTTCCGTTGGATTTCGGCTCAATCAGGAGTGAATGTAAATTACACAGTAGATATAATGGCAAAAAGAGCAGTGAAAAATAATATACAGGTGCAGTTGGGTAGAGGGGAAATTAAAACATTGATTCAGAAAAATGGGTTAGATTGCTGGCAGAGACAATGGGATGAAAGTAGTAAGGGCAGACATGTTTATAGTACAAGGACATCTGTACGGGAGATAGTGTCATATACTGGGAACAGAAGGGAGGAGGTTGTGTAGGATGAAATTAACATATGGGATTGAATTCATCTTTAAAAGTGATAGGGAAACATGGTACTGGAATGTACAATGGATGTATGGTAGAGGAAACCATTTAACATGTATTATTATATTGTGAAATGAATGATGTAGAAAGGAAGAGATTGTTTCATAGTGTCAGAGAGGTTGGTCAGGAATGGGTGGTATTTGGGGTGGGGGTGATGGGAGTAGTGAGGTTTGTAGGGAATTGTATTTTATTAGAAATTCAGGGTTAGTTAAGAGAATATAGTCGTATAGATAGGTTGTGAACGGTCTCACCCTCCAGTACAGTAGGTGGCGGTGTATGCACCTGTCTGTTGGTTGTGATTCGCCAATAAAACATAAAGAAGAAGAAGTGCATGTCAGAGCAAAAAGCAAGCCACAAGGTCAAAAGAATTGTCTGTCAAGCTCAGAGACAGGATTGTGTCAAGGCACAGATCTGGGAAAAGATACCAAAACATTTCTGCAGCATTGAAGACACAGTGGCTTCCATCATTCTTAAATGGAATAAGTTTGGAACCACCAAGACTCTTCCTGGAGCTGGCCGCCTGCCCAAACTGAGCAATTGGGGGAGAAGGGCCTTGGTCAAGGAGGTGACCAATAGCCTGATGGTCACTCTGACAGACCTCTAGAGTTCCTCTATGGAGATAGGAGAACCTTGCAGAGTTACAACCATCTCTGCAGCATTCCACCAATCAGGCCTTTATGGTGGCCAGATGGTAGCAACTCATCAGTAAAAGGCACATGACAGCCAGCTTGGAGTTTGCCCGAAAGGCATGTAAAGGACTCAGACCTTCAGACACAAGATTCACCTGGTCTGATGGAACCAGATTGAACACTTTGGCCTGAATGCCAAGTCTCACGTCTGGAGGAAACTCAGCACCTGGTCAATACCATCCCTACGGGGAAGCATTATGGTGGCAGCATCATGCTGTGGGGAGGTTTTTCAGTTGCAGGGACTGGGAGACCAGTCAGGATCGAGGAAAGATGAATAGAGCAAAGTACAGAGAGATCCTTGATGAAAGCCTGCTCAGGACCTCAGACTGGGGTCAAGGTTCACCTTCCAACAGGACCACCCTAAGCACACAGCCAGAACCCGGACTTGAACCTGATCGAACATCTCTAGAGAGATCTGAAAATAGCTGTGCAGCGACGCTCCCCATCCAACATCCCCAAATACAGGTGTGCCAAGCTGTTCGGGTCATACCCAAGAAGACTCGAGGCTGTAATCCCTGCCAAAGGTTCTTTAACAAAGTACTTAGCAAAGGGTCTGAATACTCAGTTTCAGATTTTTTTTAAAATAAATTTGTTACATTTTCTAAAATCTGTTTTTTGTTTTGTCATTACGAGGTATTGTGTGTAGATTGATGAGTGGGAAAAAACTATTTAATACATTTTAGAATACAGCTGTAATGTAACAAAATGTGGAAAACGTCAACAGGTCTGAATAATTTC
The DNA here is from genome assembly GCF_034236695.1 of Oncorhynchus nerka. Lineage (NCBI taxonomy): Eukaryota > Metazoa > Chordata > Actinopteri > Salmoniformes > Salmonidae > Oncorhynchus > Oncorhynchus nerka. Next base: position 19,476,749 of record NC_088406.1, on the reverse strand, counting down.
CAAATGCACTGTATAAACAGTAATTATATCATCAACAGCCTATCACTTAGTCTTGAGTTAAGTCAGAAAGTGTGAGTGGTTCTTTGAGTGGGCATTATTTCTGCTCTAGCCAAGCTAGTTTAGAAAGATTGACATCATAATAGCAAGGTATTGTTTGCTTTTAGACAAAATGTAACAGACAGGTAAACCCTCAGCTAAGCTACACCACTCATCTGAATAACATGCCATATACACACATTGCTTTAATGCAGAGTACATGTTAAGTTAAAGACAAAATATGTTTAAAATGATCAACTGCAATATGATTACATTTCAATTCTAGAGTGACTGACTATAACCAATGTGATAATTCAGTTAATATGAGCCCTACAGTAACCTAGACTGGAGCTAACTAGCTTTAGATATTTTTTTGCTAGTGATGAGTCAGATTTACATACCTTATAGTACATTAAATGTGTACATAAGATGAGCTTTTCTTCCTTTACAGGTATTTGATGATGGTGGGCCAGAATCTTAATCAGACATTCAGTTACCACCTGCAGATTGCCAGTTTTGACATCCCTACCCCAGTGAGCTACCCTGTGTTCACCATTGGTCTCCTGCTCTCTCTGTTCTCTGTCTTCTGCACCATCACCATCACCATCATGCTGTTGCTCATCACACAGTGGACGCTCCACAAGCCCATGTTTTACATCCTATTCAGTCTCCCCCTGAACGACTTGGTAGGAATCAGCTCTATGCTACCCAGTGAGTTGGCAGACACCACTCCATGTGTTTTTCAAGCCTTTCCTTGTCACATGTACGGGGGTGGTGTGCTTTCCCTACTAGCAGCGATATCAATTGACAGATTTTTTCTGGATCAAACACACTTTATAAATGGACATTTTGGATATATATGGACGGAATTAATCGAACAAAAGGACCAATTGTGATGTTTATGGGACATATTGGAGTGCCAACAAAAGAAGCTTGTCAAAGGTAATGCATGTTTTATATTTTATTTCAGCGTTTTGTGTAGCAACTGCAGGGTTGAAATATGCTAGCTCCTTTGTTCACTGCTGGTGCAGATGGTGCAGGCTATCAGATATTTTTTAAATGCTTTTCGGCGAAAGCATAAGAAGCTATTGCTTCTTATGCTTTCGCCGAAAAGCATTTAAAAAATCTGACATGTTGGCTGGATTCACAACGAGTGTAGCTTTAATTGAGTATCTTACACGTGTGATTTAATGAAAGTTAGAATTTTATAGCATTTTATTTGAATCTGGTAATTGGCCAGTTGAGACATTTGCGTCCCGCCTATCCCTAAGAGGTTTGAGGTGCAAGGCTTACATACTAAATATCTACTGTGACTACCCCTCTCTACTTCGCCTCTCATGTGGAGAAGATTTCACAGTTAACAACATTTATGGTTTATCTATGACAGAGGTTATGCAGATTATCAGTGTGGGTATTCAGCTATATTCATTTTTTCCCTCTCCTTCCAGTTCTCTGCTGCCAATGACTGGAACGAACTGGAAACACTTATCCCCCTCACTAGCTTTAAGCACCAGCTGTCAGAGCAGCTCACAGATTACTGCACCTGTACATAGCCCATCTATAATTTAGCCCAAACAACTACCTCTCCCCATACTGTATTTATTTATTTATTTATTTTGTTCCTTTGCTCCGCCATTATTTCTATCTCTACTTTGCACATTCTTCCACTGCAAATCTACCATTCCAGTGTTTATTGATTTGATTTTATATGTATTTTTTTACTTGCTATATTGTATTTACTTTGCCACCATGGCCTTTTTTGCCTTTAACTCCCTTATCTCACCTCATTTGCTCACATTGTATATAGACTTATTTTTCTACTGTATTATTGACTGTATGTTTGTTTTACTCCATGTGTAACTCTGTGTTGTTGTACCTGTCGAACTGCTTTGCTTTATCTTGACCAGGTCGCAATTGTATATGAGAACTCGTTCTCAACTTGCCTACCTGGTTAAATAAAGGTGAAATTAAATTAAAATAAAATAAATAAATATGAACATTCTTGTAATATACCTAATTAATCAACAACCTGACACGAAGAGCTAGGCTGTAAACACCTAGGTTGCTCAGCGGGTCACAATTGAACTTTTTTAATATAATACCACCTTTGTGATACTGTCATATCGCTTTCAGAACATACCTCCTAATGAACAGAACGTGTGTGGTATGGTGATCTACCTGCTCCTGCCCGTTATTAGAGGATGGCTGATCTTTTATATGCCCGTAAGCAATTGTGCTATTTTGTTAGTTTTTTTTTGCGTTGGTTGTAACTTATTTTTTAAATGATTTTGTACATAATGTTTCTGCTTCCATCTTTTATGACCTAAAATAACTTCTGGACATCAGAACTGAGATTACTCACCACAAACTGAAAGAAACTTTTTCCTTTAATGAGTCCGACGAGAAAGAAAAAATGGTGGAAAAGAGGACACAGATCAGGCTGCCTTTTGAGAATCCGTAGGGGAGCGAATCAATTAAATTCTACTTGCTAAATTGCAATCATTGGAAAATAAAATTGATGACCTACGATTACGATTACGAACCTACCAATGGGACATTAAGAACTTTAATATCAGGCCTCCCGGGTGGCGCAGTGGTTAAGGGTGCTGTACTGCAGTGCCAGCTGTGCCACCAGAGTCCCTGGGTTCGCGCCCAGGCTCTCTCGTAACCGGCCGCGACTGGGAGGTCCGTGGGCCGACACACAATTGGCCTAGCGTCGTCCGGGTTAGGGAGGGCTTGGTCGGTAGGGATGTCCTTGTCTCATCACGCACCAGCGCTAACCAAGGTTGCCAGGTGCACAGTGTACCCTCTGACACATTGGTGCGGCTGGCTTCTGGGTTGGATGCTCGCTGTGTTAAGAAGCAGTACGGCTGATTGGGTTGTGTATCGGAGGACGCATGACTTTCAACCTTCTTCTCTCCCGAGCCCGTACGGGAGTTGTAGTGATGAGACAAGATAGTACCTACTACAACAATTGGATACCACAAAATTGGGGAGAAAACGGGGTAAAAAAAATTAAAAAAGAACTTTAATATCTCATGTTTCACTTATGAGTCGTGGCACAATGACGACATGGATAACATCGAGCTGGAGGGATTTTCAATGCCCCCGGCAGAACAGAGAAGTTACGTCTGGTAAGATGAGTTGTGGGCGTGTGTGTCTTTTTTTCAATAACAGCTGGTGCACAATGTCTAATATTAAAGAAGTCTCGAGGTATTGCTCGCCTGAGGGAGAGTACCTCATGATAAGCTGTAGACCACACTATCTACCAAGAGAGCTCTCATCTATATTATTTGTTTCTGGGTGAGCAAGAAAATGTGCACACAGAAGCGGTGCTCCTAGTGGCCGGGGACTTTAATGCAGGCAAACTTAAATCAGTTTTACCAAATTTTTACCAGCATGTCACATGCAACCAGAGGGAAAAAACTCTCGAACACCTTTACTCCACACACAGAGATGCATACAAAGCTCTCCCCTGCCGCCCATTTGGCAAATCTGACCATAATTCTGTCATCCTGATGCCTGCTTACAAGCAAAAAGTAAAGCAGGAAGTACCAGTGACTCGCTCAATACGGAAGTGGTCAGATGGCGCAGGACTGTTGTGCTAGCACAGACTGGAATATGTTCCGGGATTCATCCAATGGCATTGAAGGAGTACACCACCTCAATCATTGGCTTCATCAAAAAGTGCATTAACGACGTTATCCTTACAGTGACCGTACGTACATATCCCAACCAGAAGCCATGGATTACAGGCAACATCTGCATCGAGCTAAAGGCTAGAGCTGCCCCTTTCAAGGAGCGCGACACTAATCCGGACACCTATAAGAAATCCCGCTATGCCCTCAGACAAACCATCAAACAAGCAAAGCGCAACTACAGGATTAAGATTGAATCCTACTACACCGGCTCTGATGCTTGTCGGATGTGGCAGAGCTTGAAAACTATTACGGACTGCAAAGGGAAACCCAGACGCAAGCTGCACAGTGACGTGAGTCTACCAGACAAGCTAAATGCCTTTTATGCTCGCTACGAGGCAAGCAACACTGAAGCATGCACAACAGCACTGGTAGCCGACGTGAGCAAGACCTTTCAAGAGGTCAACATTCACAAAGCTGTGGGGCCAGATGGATTAGCATGATGTACTGTATACTCAAAGCATGCGTGAACTGGCAAGTGTCTTCACTGACATTTTCAACGTCTCCCTGACTGGGTTTGTAATACCAACATGTTTCAATCCGACCATCATAGTCCCTGTGGCCAAGGAAGTGAAGGTAACCTGCCTAATTGATTACCACCCCGTGGCGCTCATGTCGATAGCTATGAAGAGCTTTGAAAGGCTGGTCATGGCTCACATCAACAGCATCCTCCCAGATATCATAGACCCACATCAATTTCCATACCGCCCTAACAGATCCACAGATGATGCAATATCTCGCACTCCACACTGCCCTTTCCCACCTGGACAAAAGGAACACTTATGTGAGAATGCTGTTCATTGACTACAGCTCGGCGTCAAATATCATAGTGCCCACGAAGCTCATCACTAAGCTAAGGACCCTGGGACTAAACACCTCCCTCTCTACCTGGATCCTGGACTTCCTGATGGGCCGCCCCCAGGTGATGAAGGTAGGCAACAACACGTCTGCCATGCTGATCCTCAACACTGGGGCCCATCAGGGGTGTGTACTTAGTCCCCTCCTGTACTCCCTGTTCACCCACAACTGCATGGCCAAACTTAACTCCAACACCATCATTAAGTTTGCTGACGACACAACAGTGGTAGGCCTGATCACAGACAACGATGAGACGATGAGGTCAGAGAACTGGCAGTGTGGTGCCAGGACAACAACCTCCCCCTCAACGTGAGCAAGAAAAATGAGCTGATCGTAGACTACAGGAAAAGGTGGGCTGAACACTCCCCTGTTAACATCAATGGGGCTGTAGCGGAGCGGGTCGAGAGTTTCAAATTCCTTGGTGTTCACATCACCAACGATCTATCATGGTCCAAACACAAGACATTTGTGAAGAGGGCACGACAAAACCTTTTCCCCCTCAGGAAACTGAAAAGATTTGGCATGGGTCCCCAGAGCCTCAAAAAGTTCTACAGCTGCACCACCGAGAGCATCCTACATCCTACTGGTTGCATCACCATCTGGCATGGCAACTGCTCAGCATCTGACCGTAAGGCGCTACAGAGGGTAGTGCGTACGGCCCAGTACATCACTGAGGACAAGCTTCCTGCAATCCAGGACCTATATAATAAGCAGTGTCAGAGGAAAGCCCATACAAATGTCAGAGACTCCAGTCACCCAAGTCATAGACTATTTTCTCTGCTCCCGCATGGTAAGCGGTACCGGAGCGCCGAGTCTAGGACCAAAAGGCTCCTTAACAGCTTCTACCCCCAAGCCATAAGACTGCTGAACAATTAATCAATTGGTCACTGGACTATTTCATTGCCCCCCCTCTCCCCATTATTTTGTACACTGCTGCTACTCGCTGTTTATTATCTATGCATAGTCACTTCAACCCTACCTACATGTACAAATGACCTCTAACCTGTACCCCTGCACACTGACTCGGTACCAGTACCCCCTGTATATTGCCTCGTTGTTGTAATGTTATTGTCTTACTTTTTATTATTTTTCACTTTAGTGTATTTGGTAAATATTTCCATAACTCTTCTTGAACTGCACTGTTGGTTAAGGGCTTGTAAGAAAGCATTTCACAGTAAGGTCTACACTTCTTGTATTCGGGGCATGTGACAAATAAAGTTTGATTTGATTTATTACTCCAATTATATATGGGATGAAAACAACAGACATCAGAACAGGTGGAGAGAAACAAAAAGAAGGTGTTCAAGTGAACATTTAATGAATGTCAGCGACGCTCTGGTTTCCTGTGTCTCTCAGGACTCATTGTTATATCTCTTTCTCTAATCATTGGGGGGAAATATCAAATGAATCGGTCTTGGGGAAACAACTTATTCTACTGATGTGGTGTATCAATAATCTGTCATAGTAACATACAGAACATCTGTTTAATACCTTTCTTCCTTGACTTGTTTGGAGATTACTATTCAATCACATTTTGTAAACTGGATATGTTAGGCAGTGGCCTCTATAAATGTTTGCTTTACTCTTTTATATTTTACTTGATATTATTAATGTATGCATAACATTTTCATATAGATTGGTATATCGCAAGGTGACCTCAGTGTGGAAAATTATGTCATGTGAAAAAGTTGTCCTGCAATTTTCCAAGTCACCCAGAGAGAATCACTTGGTGCTGTGTTATATTGTTCAATCAGCCAAGAAACACATTATTAATACGTGTGATTATGAATTATTCAATTGATTATGAACTGCATCAGTCTATGAAAGCCTATTTTGTCTGTAGAGTCGAGCAGAATATGAGACAACTGTGTGTGTAATTGGTACTCTTACCCAGTCTCAATAACTTAAAAAAATAAAATAAAATCACCTTTATTTAACCAGTTAGGCTAGTTGAGAACAAGTTCTCATTTGCAACTGCGACCTGGCCAAGATAAAGCATAGCAGTGTGAACAGACAACACAGAGTTACACATGGAGTAAACAATAAACATAGTCAAAATCAATAACATAGTAGAAAAAAAGAGAATCTATATACATTGTGTGCAAAAGGCATGAGGAGGTAGGCAATAAATAGGCCATAGGAGCGAATAATTACAATTTAGCAGATTAACACTGGAGTGAAAAATTATCAGATGAACATGTGCAGGTAGAGATACTGATGTGCAAAAGAACAGAAAAGTAAATAAAATAAAAACAGTATGGGGCTGAGGTAGGTAAATTGGGTGGGCTATATACCGATGGACTGTACAGCTGCAGCGATCGGTTAGCTGCTCAGATAGCAGATGTTTGAAGTTGGTGAGGGAAATAAAAGTCTCCAACTTCAGAGATTTTTGCAATTCGTTCCAGTCGCAGGCAGCAGAGAACTGGAAGGAAAGGCGGCCAAATGAGGTTTTGGCTTTAGGGATGGTCAGTGAGCTACACCTGCTGGAGCGCGTGCTACGCGTGGGTGTTGCCATCGTGACCATTGAACTGAGATAAGGCGGAGCTTTACCTAGCATAGACTTGTAAATGACCTGGAGCCAGTGGGTCTGGCGACGAACATGTAGCGAGGGCGAGCCGACTAGAGCATACAGGTCACAGTGGTGGGTGGTATAAGGTGCTTTAGTAACAAAACGGATGGCACTGTGATAAACTGCATCCAGTTTGCTGAGTAGAGTATTGGTCCACCTCTCTCCACGGTAAGCACGGGGAGTTGGCTCAAATCTCCTACCTGACTTAGCCACACTCCCCGTGTGCCTCCCCCCAAAACATTTTTGGGGCTGCCTCTCGTCCCAGCCGCGCTGCCGTGCTGCCTCCTCATACCACCACCGTTCAGCGTTTCGCTGCCTCCAGCTCTGCCTTGGGGCGGCGATATTCCCCAGCCTGTGCCCAGGGTCCTTCTCCGTCCAGAATCTCCTCCCATGTCCATGAGTCCAAAGATTTCTGCTGCTGCCCGATACCACGCTGCTTGGTCTTTTTTGATGGGTGATTCTGTAACGTTCGTCGTCTGAGGAGTAAGAAGGATCGGAGGACCAATGCGCAGCGTGGTACGTGTTCATAATTAATTTATTAATCACAGAACACTAAATCAAAAATAACAAAGAGAATGACACAAAATGAAACAGTTTTCCACCACAATTTGCAAATAAATTCATTAAAAATCCTACAATGTGATTTTCTGGGTTTGTTCTTCTCATTTTGTCTGTCATAGTTGAAGTGTACCTATGATGAAAATTACAGGCCTCTCTCATCTTTTTAAGTGGGAGAACTTGCACAATTGGTGGCTGACTAAATACTTTTTCCCCCCCAGTGTATGTATATATATGTATATTTAGCCTTTACTTAGACAGATGGAAACAACAGAGGAGGAGACAGGCAAGTGAGACAACACAGGGATTGATCCCTGATCTCTGATGCAGAGCAGTACATGACTGGCCAGTAGAGATGCTGCTAGACCACGGGCTCTGCACGTCAAGTAAGAGATACTGCTAGACCACGGGCTCTGCAAGTCAGGTAAGAGATGATCAACGAGGGGCTATGTGTTCAATGAAAAATAATGAACGATGTGGAAGGTGTGTTCCACGACATGCTATTGGAGTGGAGCTAAGCTTCCACGTCATTCATTATAGCCCTTCGTTGATTATCCCTGACTAACATGCTGAGCCTGTGGTCTAGCAGTAACTCTTACAGCCAGTCATATAAGAATCATGATTCATGCACTGTTTTGGTAATCAAAAAAATAACAATTAAGAACAATTTAACTTCAATTGTAGGTTCTTGATGGGTGGAGCCTTTCCCCTCCACTTTTGTCAGCTTACTTCTGTTTACTTACAGTATGTCTTATTTCACCAAAGACGAGGAGAGCGCTGTATATTCTGTCATATCAGACTGCATTCATACATTTGTTGTTGCTACTGTAGCATTCTTTAATAGGCCTTTATATTAACAACCTATATATAATTCATTATTCATGAATTACTGAAAACAATATCACTTTTTGCTATAAGCGTTCGTAACTGTCTACGAGACGGGCAACATTAATTTACAAGGAGGATGGGATCCACTCAAATCATTTGGGTTCCTGGATCCATTCACAGCATTAAAAGGCTGCGTTGAGACAATGCCTTATCAAGGACCCAAGCCCAGCTCAGCTCATCTCTACCAATTTGTCGCTTAGTTTTCATAATGCTTCAGCAAATGTACATCATACCAGGGGCGTTGGAAGACACAATGTAAGTAACCTCATTTATGTCCCTCTAACTGCCCTAAACGCCTCTGCTGATCCTACAGCTTTTGTATGCAGTTATCATGTGTCCATGAACCAGATATATACTTTTAGCAATGAGGGGGTGTGCCTTAGCAGGAAGTCCACCGTGTGCAGTTCCCCCTGCACTAACATAAATAACATGCTGCTAAGCTTCCCAGTAAAGCAATGAAAACAATCAAGCATCCCAGAAAAGTGCTAAATATAGCCAAGATTAACATATGTAGTCCACAATCATCTTGTTTGTCTTGATCACGTTGAGGGAGAGGTTGTTGTTCTGCCACCACGGCCACGTCCATGACCACCTCCCTATAAGCTGTCTCGTTGTTGTCGGTGATCAGGCCTACCACTGTTGTGTCATCGGCAAACTTAATGGCTGTGCAGTCAAGAGTGAACAGGGAGTACTGGAGGGGACTGAGCACACACCCCTGAGGGGCCCCTGTGTTGAGGATCATCGTGGCGGATGTGTTGATACCTACTCATACCACCTGGTGCGGCCCGTTAGGAAGTCCAGGATCCAGTTGCAGAGGGAGGTATTTAGTCCCAGGGTCCATGGCTTATTGATGAGGATTGAGGGCACTATGATGTTGAACGCTGAGCTGTAACCAATGAATAGCATTCTCACATAGGTGTTCCTTTTGTCCAGGTGGGATAGGGCAGTGTGGAGTGCAATTGAGATTGCATCATCAGTGGATCTGTTAGTGCGGTATGCAAATTGGAGTGAGTCTAGGGTTTCTGGGTAATGGTGCCTTTCAAAGCACTTCATGGCTACAGACGTAAGTGCTATCGGTCAGTAGACATTTAGGCCGGTTACATTAGTGTTCTTGGCCACAGGGACTATGATTGTGTGCTTAATTAAACATGTTGGTAATACAGACTCGGACAGGGAGAGGTTGAACATTTTAGTGAAGACACTCGCCAGTTGGTCTGCACCTGCTCGCAGTACACGTCCTTGTAATCTGTCTGGCCCTGCGGCCTTGTGAATGTTGACCTGTTTAAAGGTCTCACATCGGCTGCGGAGAGCATGAACACACAGTCTTCCGGAAGAGCTGGTGCTCTCATGCATGTTTCAGTGTTACTTGATGAAGCCAATGACTGATGTGGTGTACTCCTCAATGCCATCGGAGGAATCCCAGAACATATTCCAGTCTGTGCTAGCAAAACAGTCCTGTAGCTTAGCATCTGCTTCATCTGACCAGTTTTTTATTGATCGGGTCACTGGTGCTTCCTGCTTTAATTTTTGCTTGTAAGCAAGAGGATAGATTAAGAGGATAGAATTATGGTCAGATTTGCAAAATGGAGGGTGAGGGAAAGCTTTGTATGTGTCTCTGTGTGTGGAATAAAGGTGGTGCAGAGATTTTTCCCCTCTGGTTGCACATTCAACATGCTGATAGAAATTTGGTAAGATGGATTTAAGTTTGCCTGCATTAAAGTCCCCGGCTACTAGGAGCGCCGCCTCTGGATGAGCGTTTTCCTGTTTGTTTATGGTGGAATACAGCTCATTGAGTGCAGTCTTAGTGCCAGCATCAGTCTGTTGTGGTATAGAGACAGCTACGAAAAATACAGATGAAAACTCTCTAGGTAGTAGATAGTGTGGTCTACAGCTTATCATGAGATACTCTACCTCAGGCGAGCAAAACCTGGACACTTCCTGAGATATCGTGCACAAGCTGTTATTTACAAGAATACATACAAAAATACACTTGACGTCATACACATTGGGCTGTTGTAAAGGAACAGTTTGGTGGCCTCATAATATACATTGGGCTGCTCTAAAGCGATAGTTCACTTGTTTCATACATGTGGGGCTGTTATAAACTGATAGTTCACCCAAGTTACACATTGACAGATAACTGGCAAAATATGGATGATGGAAGAGAGTCAGCAACCGAAAACCTGGCTTTGTTTACCTGATCACAATTCAGTGTTAGCAAAATTTAATGGGAGAATTCTGAACAGTTTTGCTACATCATCTCAGTCACCATTGAATTACATGTTAATCTAAGGAGTTGATAATATTGCAAAAGTTGTTTTAACATTCGTAATCATTAAGTAGACTACACTGCAACACATATGTCAGGAGGTTCCCAGGTTACATCAGCTAGGTGACAGACCTCTAGGACACTAAAGGGCTGTCCTTTACTGATAATGAGGCAATAAAAAGGGCCTGTCAGGGAGCCGTCACACAGGGTCACAACTGAAGGTAGCCTCCAGCTCTGGTCGTGGGCTGACATCCAGGAAGAGAGAAGTAGGCATGCTTTAATTATTATACAACGGGTGGGTCTAATCCTGAAGATTGAATGGTTAAAAGGATATTCCAGGGATCTTGGGCATTATCACATAAATATGGTAGATGTAATTAATGTGTTTCCATTAGGCAAAGAAAAATGTGTGTTATGTTTAACAGTTGCAAAATATATATATGTATATATGTATATATGTATTATTTTGATTTTTGTTTTGTTCATTTTAGTTGTAGAGGTGTTCTTTCTGTCATATTTGTTGCAGTTCCAACAACATCATGTGCGTTACAGTAGGCAACATTGTGCTCTTTTAATTCAGTATATTCATTGGACAAACATATGTGCTGAAGACTATATGACTATTTCTGTATTATTTCAGGTGGGCTGCTTTCCAGAAGGCAATTACAAAATCATCCTACAGTAGTTATGTATACAAACTCTACATACATGTTGAGCATGGAATCACTGGCCATAGCTCCATCAGGTGTTTACCCAGCATTCCTTTTTGGAACCCTTATGTACTGTTTCATTGTGTTTTGTAACGTGACGGTTTTATCCACCATAGCATTGGACAGAAAGCTGCATAAACCCATGTTTATCCTACTCTTCAACATGCCTATCAATGACTTGATTGGTGCTACAGCCTTCTTCCCTCAGCTGTTGGTAAGCATCCTGGCTCAGAACAGGTCCATCTCCTACCCTGCATGCTACCTCCAAGCTCTGCTCGTCCACCTGTACGGAGCTGGCTCCTTAACTATCCTGACTGGCATGGCTTATGACCGGTATATCGCAATCTGCTGTCCACTGAGGTATAACTCCATCATGAGTTCCAATAACTTGATGAAAATCATCATTTTCACGTGGCTTTTGGTCATTACCCTGATTGTGGTTCTGTTGGCTCTGGTCACTCGCTTCAAGATCTGCAGAACAACAATAGTGGACATTTATTGTAACAATCCGTCATTGGTGAGGCTCATTTGTGATGACACACGTATAAACAACTACTATGGGTTGTTGATAATAGCTGTCTTTCAGGGTGTATCGTTGATAGTGGTTATATTTACATATATCCAGATCCTGCTCAGCTGTGTCATGAATAAGTCATCTGATGCCCGGAGCAAGGCCATTCAGACATGTGGTACACATCTTGTAGTGTTCTTATTCTTAGAGTTCAACGCCTGCTTTAGCCTGATAGCTCATCGATTTGAGCAAGTAGCCCCTTCCTTGAGGAGGGCTTTTGGAGTGTCAGTTATGGTGTTCCCTCCCATTCTCAATCCCCTCATATATGGTCTAAAAACTAAAGAAATTCGACAAAATGTTCTGGGTTTCTACAAACGGAAGGTATCTTCAGTTAAATGAGAATAAATACTGTACATGAGTCTGTATAATACATGGCATGGGCTTTCGACAGTTTTTAAGGCCTTCCCAATAAAATAAAGAAATTCTCCTTTGTAAATCAGTCAATGAATATTAGAGTTGTGTTCCGTCTTTTTGTGCAAGACAATGACAAAAAAAATGGGGGGGTTCAAAAGTGTAATGGGTTAAGATTGGTTATGGGTTGGCTACAGCATGTTGAGTAAATTGTGTGTAACTTCTTTTGTTTTGTCATTCTTCAGCATTTTAATAACAACAACAAAGACAGCACAAAATAGTGTGTGTGTGTGTGTGTGTGTGTGTGTGTGTGTGTGTGTGTGTGTGTGTGTGTGGCTAGGGCCTGACTGACTTGACGTTCATGTAGAATACATTTTTTATATATATTTTTAAAATGTTATTTAACCAGGCAAGTCAGTTCAGAACAAATTCTTATTTAAAGTGACCGCCTACCCCGTCATTGTAAATACATTTCATTGTAACAAAAGCAGAAGACACATATCAGTTGTCTGCTCTACATATATAATTAAGTTGTATTGTATAATTATTATGCCTGTACTTTGTTCCTGTGAGAAGGTATGCCTATTTGTGATAGAAAGACAAAGATTTGCCTAGATAATGGCACCACAGTATAACAAGTCAATCATTTCCGTTTTTGAAAGGTGTACAGTAGGTTTTTTCTAGCATAAATAATTTGTGGATCCCCTTTTTTGCAATAAAGATATCTGAACTGGACCATGGATAACTCTTTATCAAATCCATCATCTGTTTTGACACTGCAAGGCTTCGATCTCCCCCCTGAAAGTGCCTTTGCTGCACTGAGCTGAATGCCTGTAACCTGGACCTGATTTTTACCATCGTCCTCAACAGGAGGCTCCTCCAGCCCATGTATCTTCTGCTGCTAAACCTTCCCATCAATGACCTTACAGGCTCCACGGCACTCTTTACGCAGGTCATCAAAGAGCTTGTACTTGACACAGGGACCTTTCAATACTCTGCTTGTTTCACAAGTTTTCTTTATTCATATCTATGGGACGGGAGCAGTGTTCATCCTGAATGCTATGGCACGTGACAGATATATTGGCATATATTGCCCTTTGAGGTACAACACAATTATGACCAATGCTCATTTCATGAAAATCATCACACTTATATGAGTGTGTGACTTGATTTTGATGAGGGGGCTCTTTTACCTGCTGCTTAGGTTACCATGCTGTAGATCTCTGATGACACAATCCTGCTGTGACAACACCTCACTGTTGAAACTTGTCTGTTCTAACACAGCCATCAATAACATCTATGGTCTCTTTATTCCTGCCCTCATGCAGGTCATAGTTGTTTGGACCATTCTCTACACTTACTTTCATGTACTTGTCACATGTTTCAGGAACAAAGGATCAGCTGACAATAAAAGCAAAGTTCTGCAGACTTGTGCTACACATTTAATAGTTTTCTCCTCTTCACGTGTTTAGGGCTTCTCACCATTATTTCATACCGACTGAGCCAATTTCCCCCGCAATTACAGAGACTCATAGGGTTTCCACATAAAAATGTCTTTGGGATCGGTGTCCCTTCCATGGGACGGTTGAGCTAAGGTAGGCTAATACAATTAGCATGAGGTTGTAAGTAACAAGAACATTTCCCAGGACATAGACATATCTGATATTGGCAGAAACCTTCAATTATTGTTAATCTAACTGAACTGTCCAATGTACAGTTGCCATTAAAGTGAAAGAATACCATGCTATTGTTTGAGGAGAGTGCACAATTTTGAACATGAAAAGTTATTAATAAACAAATTAGGCATATTTTGGCAGTCCTGATACAACATTTTGAACAGAAATACAATGGATCATTGGATCAGTCTAAAACTTTGCACATACACCGATGACATCTAGTGGCCAAAAACTGAATTGCACCTGGGCTGGAATAATACATTATGGCCTTTCTAATGCATTTCAAAGACGATGGTACAAAAAAAAAGAACGGTTGTTTTTTTCTTTGTATTATCTTTTACCAGATCTATTGTGTTATATTCTACTTCATTCCTTTCCCATTTCCATAAACTTCAAAGTGTTTCCTTTGAAATGGTATTTAGAATATGCATATGCATTCTGTAAATACAAGGAATAGATCTATGTGTTATCCAGACAGAAAAGAGAAATAGGCAAAAGAACATTTCGATTTAGAGCAATAAAAAAATGAAATAAATTAACTGAGCAATACAGAAACCTTTTGAGATATACATTTAAACATTATTTTAAAAATATTTAAATTTAATATATAGAAATGTTGTGGGACTATAGTAGATGAATAATCAATATTTTTTAGATTGAGTATTTAGTGGGTCATTATGTTAGTATATTATGTATGTTTGTGTGTTATATGTGAAAATGTGTTCGTATTATAAATTGTATTTTAATGTTTAAGGACTCTTGGAAGATTAGTCCTAATGGGGACTAAAAGAGATCCAAATCAAATCAAATATCCTTGCTTCAGGGCCTGAGAAACAGGCAGTTAGATTTGGGTATGTCATTTTAGGCCAACATTGAAAAAAATGGGCTAATCCTTAAGAGGTTTTAATATTCCTCCCAACTTTAAATCCAATCATATATTGTCTTAAAACAAATCAAAGTAAAAGTAATTCATTTCTTGCAGACAAAGATCTTTCCATCCTAGTCTATGTTTTCAGTGGTAGACATAGATTTGAAAATAACTCATTCATAATTAATATAAATCTATATTAATTGTTGACATTTGTCACAATCTTTTTAGTGTGGTTGTATTTAGGCTATTTTGTTGTATTTTACAGTCTGAAAGCTTGATGTACCAATTGTTGTTATATTTATCTTCATAACTGTAAATGTATGACTTGTATTCCAAAACCAATAAGCCATTTTGAACACCACGGGTTGTCAAGAAATCCCTCACTTGATTTCTAACGGACATGGGAAATGATATAACAACCATTGTTGGGTGCCATTCATTTTCGGCCCTGTGAAGCTAATGTTAATCAGAGACTGATATAGTTGGAACAAACTTAAATAACCCTACAAATACACTTAAAAAATTGTATGTGGCAACCAACAACAGTCAATGTAAGTAGATCATATTTTGAATAAACTAGTAAAGAGGTTTCAGACACGAAAATGTAAATCACGCTGTCAATTGGAAGATTTCAATTGCATTCTCCTCTTGTTCTCTCTCCTCATCTCCTTCTCAAAACCCATTGGATAAGAAAGCCAGAGGTCCCGCCCCTCTGACCTTCTCCTCGAATGGGCTTTGAGAAGGAGATGAGGAGAGCGGAGAGAGGAAGAAAGAAATATGCAATTGAGACCTTCCCTTAGACATCAAACTATGAGAGACATTTAAAGCGATTTGATGACTCCTATGACGAATGCCATCCTATGACATGTTTGATCATGGATAAAACAGTCTGCGTTGAAGAATGACTCCACATTTTAAAATGCATAGGCACCACCTCATTTCATATTATTTGGTGCCTATCTTTCCTAATTCATTGGGATTGCAGACTAAAGAGTAGCCTAGTGGTTACAGTGTTGGACTAGTTACCAGAAGGTTGCAAGTTCAAACCTCAGAGCTGACAAGGTACAAATCTGTCGTTCAGCCCCTGAACAGGCGGTTAACCCACCGTTCCTAGGCCGTCATTGTAAATAAGAATTTGTTCTTAACTGACTTGCCTGGTTAAATAAAGGTCAAATTTAAAAATAAAATAAAAACACCACAGATGGCGTGAGACATGGACTCATCTTGACTTTTATTGATCTGTGAAGATGTGTCTAAAATGGATAAAATTATTTCCAATATCCCCTTTCAACGTTGGTCTGATTTGGTTAAATAATGTTATTTTGCCCAGTTTACACTCCAGTAGTCTTTCCCTGGATTCTCAAATACTAACATAAAAACTAGGGGTGGTAAGTAGCTGTTAAGAGGACCAGTAACCGAATGTTCACTGGTTCAAATCCCTGAGCTGACTAGGTGAAAAATCTGTCTGTGCCCTTGAGCAAGGCACTTAACCCTTAATGCTCATGTAAATCGCTCTGCTGAATGACTAAAATGGAAAAGTAATTGTTATACATCTCATATGTAGGCTTATGCATTATGTCTGGTGTATTTGGCTGTCTCTCCACATTAAAGATATGATATCAGTATGATGACCTAGATGTAGGCCTAATTGTTCCTCTTCTCTCCATCTTCCAAACCCATGTTTCGTTTGTGGATACCACAAAACAAGACAGATTTCAAATGTATTGAATGAGACATACCCATTTTTACTTAGGTCTGGGATGCTGATTAGAACTATGTTGATGAACTGATAAAAAATGAACACACTTCGTTGGCCAAATTAGTTCATAGCACCCTCTAGTGACTGTTCTGCACCAAATATAGCCTGGACTCCACATTGAATATCGCTGATTGAGTCTGGAAATTCTCCAGTCGAGGACTTGATCAGCATCCTCTCAGAAAATATGGGCGGGTTTAGCCCACATGGCTTCTGAGGATTTGGTCTGATTACTGAAAAATCATGTTGCATAGATAGCACCCTTCATCAGAGGACAGATTCATTTCAGTGCCATACAGGTTGAATCAATTACATAAAACAATACTACAAATGATGCAACTACAAATGCAAACTGAGAATGTGTCAGGACAAGAGTGGTGGAAAGTGTAGTTTACAAATTGAAAAAATGATTCACATCATTTATTTGATATTTTATGAGAGAAGTGATATTCCAGCCGACAGTTTTCGAACACAAAACCAAAGTAAAAATGAAAATACTGTAGGAAATTGTATTTGCTAATTAAACGTATTAAAGGTTAAAAATTAATTTTTGTGGTAATTCTGGTGACTTGAAACACAATCACATAAATTGACTAATCAATTAATAATATATATAAACCCTTTACAGATAGAAACAGAGGAGGAGACAGGCAAGTGGGACAACAGTAGACAGGGTGGATGCAGGGATTGATCCCTGGTCTGCAATGCAGAGCAGTATATGACTGGCCATGAGAGTGACTGCTAGACCACAGGATCTGCACGTTGAGGAAGGAATAATCAATGACCTCAGTCTCCTCCTCACTGTGCCATTACAATGAGCCCATCCACCTATAGCTCCTCTTCTGGTCCGTATGCTTTCTAACATAGTGACTTCCCTATGCTTTTTATCATACATTCCTCTTGAGAATTATTTTCCTTGACAATACTAATGTAAACGTATAACAAACAGGACAACAAATAATTAACGTTACATTATTAAGTTACACTATTGACTTTTACTACTCTAACTGAACCTTTGGCCATGGAGAAAAGCTGAAGTAATTTCACTCGAATCTTTTTAGTTTTGATACCATATATTACTGGGTTCAGACCTGGAGGAAATATGACAAATATCATTCCTGCAAATGTCTGAAGTAGGAGAGGAGTGTTTGGTATTCGATACACAAGGACAACAATGATACCTGAGAACTCATAGATTAGAAAGACAAGCAGGTGTGTGGCACATGTATGCAAGGCCTTTAGCTTGGCATCAGAGTCACTACCTCTAAAGCATGTGAATAGAATGAGTGAGTAGGAGAAGACCACAGAAAAAGCCCCTGCCCCATGGAGTAGACCTGTGATAAATAAGCCATAGATGTTGTTCACTGTGGTTTCTGTTGCACAGGTCAGTCTTAACAGGGACATGTTGTCACAATAGATGTTCACGATAACTGTTTTACAAACAGGGAAACGCAAGGTGAGCCCGAACAGGATCCCAACCAGTAGAAAGTCAATCAGCCAAGCAGAGGCAATGAGACTTACAACAGTGTTCTTAGTCATGATGGAGTGGTACCTTAGTGGATGACAGATAGCTATGTAGCGATCAAACGACATGATAGACAATATGAGAAGTGTCGCTCCGCCATACATATGAATACAGAAAGCCTGAATCAAGCATGCTGGGTAAGTGATGTGCCTATCTTCAGACAATACATCTGACATGACCCTTGGAATCATGGCGCTGATACCGATCAAGTCATTGATGGATAAGTTGAGAAGGAACAGATACATAGGCTCGTGTAGATTTCTGTTGAAAACTATAACCGCAAGCAAAGACAGGTTACCGAACAGTGTAAATAAGTAGACGAGAGAGCCAATTAGGACAGTCCAATATTTCCCTTCAGAAGACAAGTCTATTTTGCCCATTATGAAAACAGTGTTGAGTGCATCTATGGTTCGGTTCCCCATCCTCCTGTAGCGTTGAACCTCACGGCAGCTTGAAGAATTCTAAAAATGTCCCAAAACATCAACTTAAATGAACAGCAATTGTTATTGACTGATAGCCTTGGAGATGTAGAGTGCATAACATGGAAGCATGTGGTTGCATGTATATTTATAAGAAAGCTGATCCTGTGATTTGTGGTTCTACAACCTTACCTCAAAATATTATTGGTCTGTCATTAATAATGTATTAATGGATTTTGGAGGTGGTGATTGGACAATATAATTCAAGGGTGTCAAACTTATTCCATGGAGGGATGAGTGTCAGTGGGTTTTTGGATTTTCCTTTAAATTAAGACCTAGACAACCAGGTCAGGGGAGTTCCTTACTAATTAGTGACCTTAATTCATCATTCAAGTAAAAGGGATGAGCGAAAACACACAGATAATCGGCCTTCCATGTAATGTGTTTATTCTTTTTTTTTTACCTTTATTTAACTCGGCAAGTCAGTTAAGAACAAATTCTTTTTTTCAATGACGGCCTAGGAACAGTGGGTTAACTGCCTGTTCAGGGGCAGAACAACAGATTTGTACCTTGTCAGCTCAGGGATTTGAACTTGCAACCTTTTGGTTACTAGTCCAACACTCTAACCACTAGGATACCCTGCCGCCCTGTTTGACACGTGATGTAAATGATTAGATCATCTCTTTCAGAAAGCAAATGTCATATCAGCTGAACTAAGACTTTTCATAAATTTACAAAACGTATAAACCTGGCACATGAGATTACATATTCAGATTTAAGAAATTATTAACTATTCTTAAAAATAAGCATATTTCATTGGGAGCCTTTGTTCTCTAGTGCAATAAACATCCCACAATCAGAAAATATACAATACTCTAAGAACAATGGCTCTTCGAAGGTAATAAACAGGTGATGAGGAACTGACACATATAGGGGAGGTAATAAACAGGTGATGAGGAACTGACACATATAGGGGAAGTAATAAACAGGTGATGAGGAACTGACACATATAGGAGAGGTAATAAACAGGTGATGAGGAACTGACACATATAGGAGAGGTAATAAACAGGTGATGAGGAACTGATATAGGGAGGTAATAAACAGGTGATGAGGAACTGACACATAATAAACAGGTGATGAGGAACTGACACATATAAGGGAGGTAATAAACAGGTGATGAGGAACTGAATAAGGGGAGGTAATAAACAGGTGATGAGGAACTGACACATATAGGGAGGTAATAAACAGGTGATGAGGAACTGACACATATAATAAACAGGTGATGAGAGGGAGAGGTAATAAACAGGTGATGAGGAACAGATGACACATATAGGAGAGGTAATAAACAGGTGATGAGGAACACATATAGGGGAGGTAATAAACAGGTGATGAGGAACTGACACATATAGGAGAGGTAATAAACAGGTGATGAGGAACTGACACATATAGGAGAGGTAATAAACAGGTGATGAGGAACTGACACATATAGGAGAGGTAATAAACAGGTGATGAGGAACTGACACATATAGGAGAGGTAATAAACAGGTGATGGGGATCAGAGCAAACTGACACATATAGGAGAGGTAATAAACAGGTGATGAGGAACTGACACATATAGGAGGTAATAAACAGGTGATGAGGTACTGACACATAAAGGTAATAAACAGGTGATGAGGAACTGACACATATAGGGAGGTAATAAACAGGTGATGAGGAACTGAACATATAGGGAGGTAATAAACAGGTGATGAGAAACTGACACATATAGGGGAGGTAATAAACAGGTGATGAGGAACACATATAGGGGAGGTAATAAACAGGTGAGAGAACTGACACATATAGGGAGGTAATAAACAGGTGATGAGGAACTGAACATGACACATGATAGAGAGGTAATAAACAGGTGATGAGGAACTGACACATATAGGGGAGGTAATAAACAGGTGATGAGAACTGACACATACACATAGGAGAGGTAATAAACAGGTGATGAGTGACACATATAGGAGGTAATAAACAGTCAGGTGATGAGGAACACACATATAGGGGAGGTAATAAATAGGTGATGAGAAACTGACACACAGGGAGAGGTGATGAGACTGACACATATAGGAGAGGTAATAAACAGGTGATGAGTGAGTCCAATAAACAGGTGATCAGAGCAGGGAACTGACACATATAGGAGAGGTAATAAACAGGTGATGAGTGAGTCCAGCTGATCAGAGCAGGGAACTGACACATATAGGACAGGTAATAAACAGGTGATGAGTGAGTCCAGCTGATCAGAGCAGGGAACTGACACATATAGGGAGGTAATAAACAGGTGATGAGGAACTGACAGAGCAGGAACTATAGGGGAGGTAATAAACAGGTGATGAGGAACTGACACATATAGGGGAGGTAATAAACAGGTGATGAGTGAGTCCAGCTGATCAGAGCAGTGAGGTAATAAACAGGTGATGAGGAACTGACACATATAGGGGAGGTAATAAACAGGTGATGAGGAACTGACACATATAGGGGAGGTAATAAACAGGTGATGAGAAACTGACACATATAGGGAGGTAATAAACAGGTGATGAGAAACTGACACATATAGGGGAGGTAATAAACAGGTGATGAGGAACTGACACATATAGGGGTGGTAATAAACAGGTGATGAGTGAGTCCAGCTGATTAGAGCAGGGAACTGACACATATAGGAGAGGTAATAAACAGGTGATGAGTGAGTCCAGCTGATCAGAGCAGGGAACTGACACATATAGGAGAGGTAATAAACAGGTGATGAGTGAGTCCAGCTGATCAGAGCAGGGAACTGACACATATAGGAGAGGTAATAAACAGGTGATGAGTGAGTCCAGCTGATCAGAGCAGGGAACTGACACATATAGGAGAGGTAATAAACAGGTGATGAGAAACTGTCACATATAGGAGAGGTAATAAACAGGTGATGAGGAACTGACACATATAGGAGAGGTAATAAACAGGTGATGAGTGAGTCCAGCTGATCAGAGCAGGGAACTGACACATATAGGAGAGGTAATAAACAGGTGATGAGTGAGTCCAGCTGATCAGAGCAGGGAACTGACACATATAGGAGAGGTAATAAACAGGTGATGAGTGAGTCCAGCTGATCAGAGCAGGGAACTGACACATATAGGAGAGGTAATAAACAGGTGATGAGTGAGTCCAGCTGATCAGAGCAGGGAACTGACACTTATAGGGGAGGTAATAAACAGGTGATGAGGAACTGACACATATAGGGGTGGTAATAAACAGGTGATGAGAAACTGACACATATAGGGGAGGTAATAAACAGGTGATGAGGAACTGACACATATAGGAGAGGTAATAAACAGGTGATGAGAAACTGACACATATAGGGGAGGTAATAAACAGGTGATGAGGAACTGACACATATAGGAGAGGTAATAAACAGGTGATGAGGAACTGACACATATAGGAGAGGTAATAAACAGGTGATGAGGAACTGACACATATAGGGGAGGTAATAAATAGGTGATGAGAAACTGACACATATAGGGGAGGTAATAAACAGGTGATGAGGAACTGACACATATAGGGGAGGTAATAAACAGGTGATGAGAAACTGACACATATAGGGGAGGTAATAAACAGGTGATGAGAAACTGACACATATAGGGGAGGTAATAAACAGGTGATGAGGAACTGACACATATAGGGGTGGTAATAAACAGGTGATGAGGAACTGACACATATAGGAGAGGTAATAAACAGGTGATGAGGAACTGACACATATAGGAGAGGTAATAAACAGGTGATGAGGAACTGACACATATAGGAGAGGTAATAAACAGGTGATGAGGAACTGACACATATAGGAGAGGTAATAAACAGGTGATGAGGAACTGACACATATAGGAGAGGTAATAAACAGTTGATGAGGAACTGACACATATAGGAGAGGTAATAAACAGGTGATGAGGAACTGACACATATAGGGGAGGTAATAAATAGGTGATGAGAAACTGACACATATAGGGGAGGTAATAAACAGGTGATGAGAAACTGACACATATAGGAGAGGTAATAAACAGGTGATGAGGAACTGACACATATAGGATAGGTAATAAACAGGTGATGAGTGAGTCCAGCTGATCAGAGCAGGGAACTGACACATATAGGAGAGGTAATAAACAGGTGATGAGTGAGTCCAGCTGATCAGAGCAGGGAACTGACACATATAGGAGAGGTAATAAACAGGTGATGAGTGAGTCCAGCTGATCAGAGCAGGGAACTGACACATATAGGACAGGTAATAAACAGGTGATGAGTGAGTCCAGCTGATCAGAGCAGGGAACTGACACTTATAGGGGAGGTAATAAACAGGTGATGAGGAACTGACACATATAGGGGAGGTAATAAACAGGTGATGAGGAACTGACACATATAGGGGAGGTAATAAATAGGTGATGAGAAACTGACACATATAGGGGAGGTAATAAACAGGTGATGAGGAACTGACACATATAGGGGAGGTAATAAACAGGTGATGAGAAACTGACACATATAGGGGAGGTAATAAACAGGTGATGAGAAACTGACACATATAGGGGAGGTAATAAACAGGTGATGAGGAACTGACACATATAGGGGTGGTAATAAACAGGTGATGAGTGAGTCCAGCTGATTAGAGCAGGGAACTGACACATATAGGAGAGGTAATAAACAGGTGATGAGTGAGTCCAGCTGATCAGAGCAGGGAACTGACACATATAGGAGAGGTAATAAACAGGTGATGAGTGAGTCCAGCTGATCAGAGCAGGGAACTGACACATATAGGAGAGGTAATAAACAGGTGATGAGTGAGTCCAGCTGATCAGAGCAGGGAACTGACACATATAGGAGAGGTAATAAACAGGTGATGAGAAACTGACACATATAGGAGAGGTAATAAACAGGTGATGAGGAACTGACACATATAGGAGAGGTAATAAACAGGTGATGAGTGAGTCCAGCTGATCAGAGCAGGAACTGACACATATAGGAGAGGTAATAAACAGGTGATGAGTGAGTCCAGCTGATCAGAGCAGGGAACTGACACATATAGGAGAGGTAATAAACAGGTGATGAGTGAGTCCAGCTGATCAGAGCAGGGAACTGACACATTTAGGAGAGGTAATAAACAGGTGATGAGTGAGTCCAGCTGATCAGAGCAGGGAACTGACACTTATAGGGGAGGTAATAAACAGGTGATGAGGAACTGACACATATAGGGGAGGTAATAAACAGGTGATGAGGAACTGACACATATAGGGGAGGTAATAAATAGGTGATGAGAAACTGACACATATAGGGGAGGTAATAAACAGGTGATGAGGAACTGACACATATAGGGGAGGTAATAAACAGGTGATGAGAAACTGACACATATAGGGGAGGTAATAAACAGGTGATGAGAAACTGACACATATAGGGGAGGTAATAAACAGGCGATGAGGAACTGACACATATAGGGGTGGTAATAAACAGGTGATGAGTGAGTCCAGCTGATCAGAGCAGGGAACTGACACATATAGGAGAGGTAATAAACAGGTGATGAGTGAGTCCAGCTGATCAGAGCAGGGAACTGACACATATAGGAGAGGTAATAAACAGGTGATGAGTGAGTCCAGCTGATCAGAGCAGGGAACTGACACATATAGGAGAGGTAATAAACAGGTGATGAGTGAGTCCAGCTGATCAGAGCAGGGAACTGACACATATAGGAGAGGTAATAAACAGGTGATGAGTGAGTCCAGCTGATCAGAGCAGGGAACTGACACACATAGGAGAGGTAATAAACAGGTGATGAGGAACTGACACATATAGGAGAGGTAATAAACAGGTGATGAGGAACTGACACATATAGGGGAGGTAATAAACAGGTGATGAGGAACTGACACATATAGGAGAGGTAATAAACAGGTGATGAGGAACTGACACATATAGGGGTGGTAATAAACAGGTGATGAGAAACTGACACATATAGGGGAGGTAATAAACAGGTGATGAGGAACTGACACATATAGGAGAGGTAATAAACAGGTGATGAGAAACTGACACATATAGGGGAGGTAATAAACAGGTGATGAGGAACTGACACATATAGGAGAGGTAATAAACAGGTGATGAGGAACTGACACATATAGGGGAGGTAATAAACAGGTGATGAGTGAGTCCAGCTGATCAGAGCAGGGAACTGACACATATAGGAGAGGTAATAAACAGGTGATGAGTGAGTCCAGCTGATCAGAGCAGGGAACTGACACATATAGGAGAGGTAATAAACAGGTGATGAGTGAGTCCAGCTGATCAGAGCAGGGAACTGACACATATAGGAGAGGTAATAAACAGGTGATGAGAAACTGACACATATAGGGGAGGTAATAAACAGGTGATGAGGAACTGACACATATAGGGGTGGTAATAAACAGGTGATGAGGAACTGACACATATAGGAGAGGTAATAAACAGGTGATGAGGAACTGACACATATAGGAGAGGTAATAAACAGGTGATGAGGAACTGACACATATAGGAGAGGTAATAAACAGGTGATGAGGAACTGACACATATAGGGGAGGTAATAAACAGGTGATGAGAAACTGACACATATAGGGGAGGTAATAAACAGGTGATGAGAAACTGACACATATAGGGGAGGTAATAAACAGGTGATGAGGAACTGACACATATAGGGGTGGTAATAAACAGGTGATGAGGAACTGACACATATAGGAGAGGTAATAAACAGGTGATGAGGAACTGACACATATAGGAGAGGTAATAAACAGGTGATGAGGAACTGACACATATAGGAGAGGTAATAAACAGGTGATGAGGAACTGACACATATAGGGGAGGTAATAAACAGGTGATGAGGAACTGACACATATAGGGGTGGTAATAAACAGGTGATGAGGAACTGACACATATAGGAGAGGTAATAAACAGGTGATGAGGAACTGACACATATAGGAGAGGTAATAAACAGGTGATGAGGAACTGACACATATAGGAGAGGTAATAAACAGGTGATGAGGAACTGACACATATAGGAGAGGTAATAAACAGTTGATGAGGAACTGACACATATAGGAGAGGTAATAAACAGGTGATGAGGAACTGACACATATAGGGGAGGTAATAAATAGGTGATGAGAAACTGACACATATAGGGGAGGTAATAAACAGGTGATGAGAAACTGACACATATAGGAGAGGTAATAAACAGGTGATGAGGAACTGACACATATAGGAGAGGTAATAAACAGGTGATGAGTGAGTCCAGCTGATCAGAGCAGGGAACTGACACATATAGGAGAGGTAATAAACAGGTGATGAGTGAGTCCAGCTGATCAGAGCAGGGAACTGACACATATAGGAGAGGTAATAAACAGGTGATGAGTGAGTCCAGCTGATCAGAGCAGGGAACTGACACATATAGGACAGGTAATAAACAGGTGATGAGTGAGTCCAGCTGATCAGAGCAGGGAACTGACACTTATAGGGGAGGTAATAAACAGGTGATGAGGAACTGACACATATAGGGAGGTAATAAACAGGTGATGAGGAACTGACACATATAGGGAGGTAATAAATAGGTGATGAGAAACTGACACATATAGGGGAGGTAATAAACAGGTGATGAGGAACTGACACATATAGGGGAGGTAATAAACAGGTGATGAGAAACTGACACATATAGGGGAGGTAATAAACAGGTGATGAGAAACTGACACATATAGGGGAGGTAATAAACAGGTGATGAGGAACTGACACATATAGGGGTGGTAATAAACAGGTGATGAGTGAGTCCAGCTGATTAGAGCAGGGAACTGACACATATAGGAGAGGTAATAAACAGGTGATGAGTGAGTCCAGCTGATCAGAGCAGGGAACTGACACATATAGGAGAGGTAATAAACAGGTGATGAGTGAGTCCAGCTGATCAGAGCAGGGAACTGACACATATAGGAGAGGTAATAAACAGGTGATGAGAAACTGACACATATAGGAGAGGTAATAAACAGGTGATGAGGAACTGACACATATAGGAGAGGTAATAAACAGGTGATGAGTGAGTCCAGCTGATCAGAGCAGGGAACTGACACATATAGGAGAGGTAATAAACAGGTGATGAGTGAGTCCAGCTGATCAGAGCAGGGAACTGACACATATAGGAGAGGTAATAAACAGGTGATGAGTGAGTCCAGCTGATCAGAGCAGGGAACTGACACTTATAGGGGAGGTAATAAACAGGTGATGAGGAACTGACACATATAGGGGAGGTAATAAACAGGTGATGAGGAACTGACACATATAGGGGAGGTAATAAATAGGTGATGAGAAACTGACACATATAGGGGAGGTAATAAACAGGTGATGAGGAACTGACACATATAGGGGAGGTAATAAACAGGTGATGAGAAACTGACACATATAGGGGAGGTAATAAACAGGTGATGAGAAACTGACACATATAGGGGAGGTAATAAACAGGTGATGAGGAACTGACACATATAGGGGTGGTAATAAACAGGTGATGAGTGAGTCCAGCTGATCAGAGCAGGGAACTGACACATATAGGAGAGGTAATAAACAGGTGATGAGTGAGTCCAGCTGATCAGAGCAGGGAACTGACACACATATAGGAGAGGTAATAAACAGGTGATGAGTGAGTCCAGCTGATCAGAGCAGGGAACTGACACATATAGGAGAGGTAATAAACAGGTGATGAGTGAGTCCAGCTGATCAGAGCAGGGAACTGACACATATAGGAGAGGTAATAAACAGGTGATGAGTGAGTCCAGCTGATCAGAGCAGGGAACTGACACACATAGGAGAGGTAATAAACAGGTGATGAGGAACTGACACATATAGGAGAGGTAATAAACAGGTGATGAGGAACTGACACATATAGGGAGGTAATAAACAGGTGATGAGGAACTGACACATATAGGAGAGGTAATAAACAGGTGATGAGGAACTGACACATATAGGGGTGGTAATAAACAGGTGATGAGAAACTGACACATATAGGGGAGGTAATAAACAGGTGATGAGGAACTGACACATATAGGAGAGGTAATAAACAGGTGATGAGAAACTGACACATATAGGGGAGGTAATAAACAGGTGATGAGGAACTGACACATATAGGAGAGGTAATAAACAGGTGATGAGGAACTGACACATATAGGGAGGTAATAAACAGGTGATGAGTGAGTCCAGCTGATCAGAGCAGGGAACTGACACATATAGGAGAGGTAATAAACAGGTGATGAGTGAGTCCAGCTGATCAGAGCAGGGAACTGACACATATAGGAGAGGTAATAAACAGGTGATGAGTGAGTCCAGCTGATCAGAGCAGGGAACTGACACATATAGGAGAGGTAATAAACAGGTGATGAGAAACTGACACATATAGGGGAGGTAATAAACAGGTGATGAGGAACTGACACATATAGGGGTGGTAATAAACAGGTGATGAGGAACTGACACATATAGGAGAGGTAATAAACAGGTGATGAGGAACTGACACATATAGGAGAGGTAATAAATAGGTGATGAGGAACTGACACATATAGGAGAGGTAATAAACAGGTGATGAGGAACTGACACATATAGGGGAGGTAATAAACAGGTGATGAGGAACTGACACATATAGGGGAGGTAATAAATAGGTGATGAGAAACTGACACATATAGGGGAGGTAATAAACAGGTGATGAGGAACTGACACATATAGGGGAGGTAATAAACAGGTGATGAGAAACTGACACATATAGGGGAGGTAATAAACAGGTGATGAGAAACTGACACATATAGGGGAGGTAATAAACAGGTGATGAGGAACTGACACATATAGGGGTGGTAATAAACAGGTGATGAGTGAGTCCAGCTGATCAGAGCAGGGAACTGACACATATAGGAGAGGTAATAAACAGGTGATGAGTGAGTCCAGCTGATCAGAGCAGGGAACTGACACATATAGGAGAGGTAATAAACAGGTGATGAGTGAGTCCAGCTGATCAGAGCAGGGAACTGACACATATAGGAGAGGTAATAAACAGGTGATGAGAAACTGACACATATAGGAGAGGTAATAAACAGGTGATGAGGAACTGACACATATAGGAGAGGTAATAAACAGGTGATGAGTGAGTCGAGCTGATCAGAGCAGGGAACTGACACATATAGGAGAGGTAATAAACAGGTGATGAGTGAGTCCAGCTGATCAGAGCAGGGAACTGACACATATAGGAGAGGTAATAAACAGGTAATGAGTGAGTCCAGCTGATCAGAGCAGGGAACTGACACATATAGGAGAGGTAATAAACAGGTGATGAGTGAGTCCAGCTGATCAGAGCAGGGAACTGACACTTATAGGGGAGGTAATAAACAGGTGATGAGGAACTGACACATATAGGGGAGGTAATAAACAGGTGATGAGGAACTGACACATATAGGAGAGGTAATAAACAGGTGATGAGGAACTGACACATATAGGAGAGGTAATAAACAGGTGATGAGGAACTGACACATATAGGAGAGGTAATAAACAGGTGATGAGAAACTGACACATATAGGGGAGGTAATAAACAGGTGATGAGGAACTGACACATATAGGAGAGGTAATAAACAGGTGATGAGGAACTGACACATATAGGGGTGGTAATAAACAGGTGATGAGAAACTGAAAAATATAGGGGAGGTAATAAACAGGTGATGAGGAACTGACACATATAGGAGAGGTAATAAACAGGTGATGAGAAACTGACACATATAGGGGAGGTAATAAACAGGTGATGAGGAACTGACACATATAGGAGAGGTAATAAACAGGTGATGAGGAACTGACACATATAGGGGAGGTAATAAACAGGTGATGAGTGAGTCCAGCTGATCAGAGCAGGGAACTGACACATATAGGAGAGGTAATAAACAGGTGATGAGTGAGTCCAGCTGATCAGAGCAGGGAACTGACACATATAGGAGAGGTAATAAACAGGTGATGAGTGAGTCCAGCTGATCAGAGCAGGGAACTGACACATATAGGAGAGGTAATAAACAGGTGATGAGTGAGTCCAGCTGATCAGAGCAGGGAACTGACACTTATAGGGGAGGTAATAAACAGGTGATGAGGAACTGACACATATAGGGGAGGTAATAAACAGGTGATGAGGAACTGACACATATAGGGGAGGTAATAAATAGGTGATGAGAAACTGACACATATAGGGGAGGTAATAAACAGGTGATGAGGAACTGACACATATAGGGGAGGTAATAAACAGGTGATGAGAAACTGACACATATAGGGGAGGTAATAAACAGGTGATGAGTGAGTCCAGCTGATCAGAGCAGGGAACTGACACATATAGGAGAGGTAATAAACAGGTGATGAGTGAGTCCAGCTGATCAGAGCAGGGAACTGACACATATAGGAGAGGTAATAAACAGGAGATGAGTGAGTCCAGCTGATCAGAGCAGGGAACTGACACTTATAGGGGAGGTAATAAACAGGTGATGAGGAACTGACACATATAGGGGAGGTAATAAATAGGTGATGAGAAACTGACACATATAGGGGAGGTAATAAACAGGTGATGAGGAACTGACACATATAGGGGAGGTAATAAACAGGTGATGAGAAACTGACACATATAGGGGAGGTAATAAACAGGTGATGAGAAACTGACACATATAGGGGAGGTAATAAACAGGTGATGAGGAACTGACACATATAGGGGTGGTAATAAACAGGTGATGAGTGAGTCCAGCTGATCAGAGCAGGGAACTGACACATATAGGAGAGGTAATAAACAGGTGATGAGTGAGTCCAGCTGATCAGAGCAGGGAACTGACACATATAGGAGAGGTAATAAACAGGTGATGAGTGAGTCCAGCTGATCAGAGCAGGGAACTGACACATATAGGAGAGGTAATAAACAGGTGATGAGTGAGTCCAGCTGATCAGAGCAGGGAACTGACACACATAGGAGAGGTAATAAACAGGTGATGAGGAACTGACACATATAGGGGAGGTAATAAACAGGTGATGAGGAACTGACACATATAGGAGAGGTAATAAACAGGTGATGAGGAACTGACACATATAGGAGAGGTAATAAACAGGTGATGAGGAACTGACACATATAGGAGAGGTAATAAACAGGTGATGAGTGAGTCCAGCTGATCAGAGCAGGGAACTGACACATCTAGGGGAGGTAATAAACAGGTGATGAGGAACTGACACATATAGGAGAGGTAATAAACAGGTGATGAGGAACTGACACATATAGGAGAGGTAATCACACATATAGGAGAGGTAATAAACAGATGAGGAACTGACACATATAGGAGAGGTAATAAACAGGTGATGAGGAACTGACACATATAGGAGAGGTAATAAACAGGTGATGAGTGAGTCCAGCTGATCAGAGCAGGGAACTGACACATATAGGAGAGGTAATAAACAGGTGATGAGTGAGTCCAGCTGATCAGAGCAGGGAACTGACACATATAGGAGAGGTAATAAACAGGTGATGAGAAACTGACACATATAGGGGAGGTAATAAACAGGTGATGAGGAACTGACACATATAGGAGAGGTAATAAACAGGTGATGAGGAACTGACACATATAGGGGTGGTAATAAACAGGTGATGAGAAACTGACACATATAGGGGAGGTAATAAACAGGTGATGAGGAACTGACACATATAGGAGAGGTAATAAACAGGTGATGAGAAACTGACACATATAGGGGAGGTAATAAACAGGTGATGAGGAACTGACACATATAGGAGAGGTAATAAACAGGTGATGAGGAACTGACACATATAGGGGAGGTAATAAACAGGTGATGAGTGAGTCCAGCTGATCAGAGCAGGGAACTGACACATACAGGAGAGGTAATAAACAGGTGATGAGTGAGTCCAGCTGATCAGAGCAGGGAACTGACACATATAGGAGAGGTAATAAACAGGTGATGAGTGAGTCCAGCTGATCAGAGCAGGGAACTGACACATATAGGAGAGGTAATAAACAGGTGATGAGTGAGTCCAGCTGATCAGAGCAGGGAACTGACACTTATAGGGGAGGTAATAAACAGGTGATGAGGAACTGACACATATAGGGGAGGTAATAAACAGGTGATGAGGAACTGACACATATAGGGGAGGTAATAAATAGGTGATGAGAAACTGACACATATAGGGGAGGTAATAAACAGGTGATGAGGAACTGACACATATAGGGGAGGTAATAAACAGGTGATGAGAAACTGACACATATAGGGGAGGTAATAAACAGGTGATGAGTGAGTCCAGCTGATCAGAGCAGGGAACTGACACATATAGGAGAGGTAATAAACAGGTGATGAGTGAGTCCAGCTGATCAGAGCAGGGAACTGACACATATAGGGGAGGTAATAAACAGGTGATGAGGAACTGACACATATAGAGGTGGTAATAAACAGGTGATGAGGAATTGACACATATAGGGGAGGTAATCAACAGGTGATGAGGAACTGACACATATAGAGGTGGTAATAAACAGGTGATGAGGAACTGACACATATAGAGGTGGTAATAAACAGGTGATGAGGAACTGACACATATAGGGGAGGTAATAAACAGGTGATGAGTGAGTCCAGGTAATGAGAGCAGGTAACTGACACATATAGGGGAGGTAATAAACAGGTGATGAGTGAGTCCAGGTAATCAGAGCAGGTAACTGACACATATAGGGGAGGTAATAAACAGGTGATGAGTGAGTCCAGGTAATCAGAGCAGGTAACTGACACATATAGGGGAGGTAATAAACAGGTGATGAGTGAGTC
The DNA here is from genome assembly GCF_034236695.1 of Oncorhynchus nerka. Classification (NCBI taxonomy): domain Eukaryota; kingdom Metazoa; phylum Chordata; class Actinopteri; order Salmoniformes; family Salmonidae; genus Oncorhynchus; species Oncorhynchus nerka. The sequence goes on along the minus strand of NC_088406.1, from coordinate 19,444,122 downwards.
CAGGTAATCAGAGCAGGTAACTGACACATATATGGGAGGTAATAAACAGGTGATGAGGAACTGACACATATAGGAGAGGTAATAAACAGGTGATGAGGAACTGACACATATAGGAGAGGTAATAAACAGGTGATGAGGAACTGACACATATAGGAGAGGTAATAAACAGGTGATGAGGAACTGACACATATAGGGGAGGTAATAAACAGGTGATGAGTGAGTCCAGCTGATCAGAGCAGGGAACTGACACATATAGGAGAGGTAATAAACAGGTGATGAGTGAGTCCAGCTGATCAGAGCAGGGAACTGACACATATAGGAGAGGTAATAAACAGGTGATGAGTGAGTCCAGCTGATCAGAGCAGGGAACTGACACATATAGGAGAGGTAATAAACAGGTGATGAGTGAGTTCAGCTGATCAGAGCAGGGAACTGACAAATATAGGAGAGGTAATAAACAGGTGATGAGTGAGTTCAGCTGATCAGAGCAGGTAACTGACACATATAGGGGAGGTAATAAACAGGTGATGAGTGAGTCCAGGTAATCAGAGCAGGTAACTGACACATATAGGGGAGGTAATAAACAGGTGATGAGTGAGTCCAGGTAATCAGAGCAGGTAACTGACACATATAGGGGAGGTAATAAACAGGTGATGAGTGAGTCCAGGTAATCAGAGCAGGTAACTGACACATATATGGGAGGTAATAAACAGGTGATGAGGAACTGACACATATAGGAGAGGTAATAAACAGGTGATGAGGAACTGACACATATAGGAGAGGTAATAAACAGGTGATGAGGAACTGACACATATAGGAGAGGTAATAAACAGGTGATGAGGAACTGACACATATAGGGGAGGTAATAAACAGGTGATGAGTGAGTCCAGCTGATCAGAGCAGGGAACTGACACATATAGGAGAGGTAATAAACAGGTGATGAGTGAGTCCAGCTGATCAGAGCAGGGAACTGACACATATAGGAGAGGTAATAAACAGGTGATGAGTGAGTCCAGCTGATCAGAGCAGGGAACTGACACATATAGGAGAGGTAATAAACAGGTGATGAGTGAGTTCAGCTGATCAGAGCAGGGAACTGACAAATATAGGAGAGGTAATAAACAGGTGATGAGTGAGTTCAGCTGATCAGAGCAGGGAACTGACACATATAGGGGAGGTAATAAACAGGTGATGAGAAACTGACACATATAGGAGAGGTAATGAACAGGTGATGAGGAACTGACACATATAGGAGAGGTAATAAACAGGTGATGAGGAACTGACACATATAGGAGAGGTAATAAACAGGTGATGAGGAACTGACACATATAGGGGAGGTAATAAACAGGTGATGAGGAACTGACACATATAGGGGAGGTAATAAACAGGTGATGAGGAACTGACACATATAGGAGAGGTAATAAACAGGTGATGAGAAACTGACACATATAGGGGAGGTAATAAACAGGTGATGAGAAACTGACACATATAGGGGAGGTAATAAACAGGTGATGAGTGAGTCCAGGGGATCAGAGCAGGTAACTGACACATATAGGAGAGGTAATAAACAGGTGATGAGGAACTGACACATATAGGAGAGGTAATAAACAGGTGATGAGAAACTGACACATATAGGGGAGGTAATAAACAGGTGATGAGGAACTGACACATATAGGGGAGGTAATAAACAGGTGATGAGAAACTGACACATATAGGGGAGGTAATAAACAGGTGATGAGTGAGTCCAGGGGATCAGAGCAGGGAACTGACACATATAGGGGAGGTAATAAACAGGTGATGAGGAACTGACACATATAGGGGGTAATAAACAGGTAATAAACAGGTGATGAGTGAGTCCAGGGGATCAGAGCAGGGAACTGACACATATAGGGGAGGTAATCAACAGGTGATGAGGAACTGACACATATAGGGGAGGTAATAAACAGGTGATGAGGAACTGACACATATAGGGGAGGTAATAAACAGGTGATGAGTGAGTCCAGGGGATCAGCGCAGGTAACTGACACATATAGGGGAGGTAATAAACAGATGATGACTGAGTCCAGGTGATCAGAGCAGGGAACTGACACATATAGGGGAGGTAATCAACAGGTGATGAGGAACTGACACATATAGAGGTGGTAATAAACAGGTGATGAGTGAGTCCAGCTGATCAGAGCAGGGAACTGACACATATAGGAGAGGTAATAAACAGGTGATGAGTGAGTTCAGCTGATCAGAGCAGGGAACTGACACATATAGGAGAGGTAATAAACAGGTGATGAGTGAGTCCAGCTGATCAGAGCAGGGAACTGACACATATAGGGGAGGTAATAAACAGGTGATGAGAAACTGACACATATAGGAGAGGTAATGAACAGGTGATGAGGAACTGACACATATAGGAGAGGTAATAAACAGGTGATGAGGAACTGACTCATATAGGGGAGGGAATAAACAGGTGATGAGGAACTGACACATATAGGAGAGGTAATAAACAGGTGATGAGAAACTGACACATATACGGGAGGTAATAAACAGGTGATGAGAAACTGACACATATAGGGGAGGTAATAAACAGGTGATGAGTGAGTCCAGGGGATCAGAGCAGGTAACTGACACATATAGGAGAGGTAATAAACAGGTGATGAGGAACTGACACATATAGTAGAGGTAATAAACAGGTGATGAGGAACTGACACATATAGGGGAGGTAATAAACAGGTGATGAGAAACTGACACATATAGGAGAGGTAATAAACAGGTGATGAGGAACTGACACATATAGGAGAGGTAATAAACAGGTGATGAGAAACTGACACATATAGGGGAGGTAATAAACAGGTGATGAGGAACTGACACATATAGGGGAGGTAATAAACAGGTGATGAGGAACTGACACATATAGGGGAGGTAATAAACAGGTGATGAGAAACTGACACATATAGGAGAGGTAATAAACAGGTGATGAGGAACTGACACATATAGGAGAGGTAATAAACAGGTGATGAGGAACTGACACATATAGGAGAGGTAATAAACAGGTGATGAGGAACTGACACATATAGGGGAGGTAATAAACAGGTGATGATGAACTGACACATATAGGAGAGGTAATAAACAGGTGATGAGGAACTGACACATATAGGAGAGGTAATAAACAGGTGACGAGGAACTGACACATATAGGAGAGGTAATAAACAGGTGATGAGAAACTGACACATATAGGAGAGGTAATAAACAGGTGATGAGTGAGTCCAGGGGATCAGAGCAGGGAACTGACACATATAGGGGAGGTAATAAACAGGTGATGAGTGAGTCCAGGTAATCAGAGCAGGTAACTGACACATATAGGGGAGGTAATAAACAGGTGATGAGTGAGTCCAGGTAATCAGAGCAGGTAACTGACACATATAGGGGAGGTAATAAACAGGTGATGAGTGAGTCCAGGTAATCAGAGCAGGTAACTGACACATATATGGGAGGTAATAAACAGGTGATGAGGAACTGACACATATAGGAGAGGTAATAAACAGGTGATGAGGAACTGACACATATAGGAGAGGTAATAAACAGGTGATGAGGAACTGACACATATAGGAGAGGTAATAAACAGGTGATGAGGAACTGACACATATAGGGGAGGTAATAAACAGGTGATGAGGAACTGACACATATAGGGGAGGTAATAAACAGGTGATGAGGAACTGACACATATAGGAGAGGTAATAAACAGGTGATGAGAAACTGACACATATAGGGGAGGTAATAAACAGGTGATGAGAAACTGACACATATAGGGGAGGTAATAAACAGGTGATGAGTGAGTCCAGGGGATCAGAGCAGGTAACTGACACATATAGGAGAGGTAATAAACAGGTGATGAGGAACTGACACATATAGGAGAGGTAATAAACAGGTGATGAGAAACTGACACATATAGGGGAGGTAATAAACAGGTGATGAGGAACTGACACATATAGGGGAGGTAATAAACAGGTGATGAGTGAGTCCAGGGGATCAGAGCAGGGAACTGACACATATAGGGGAGGTAATAAACAGGTGATGAGGAACTGACACATATAGGGGCGGTAATAAACAGGTGATGAGTGAGTCCAGGGGATCAGAGCAGGGAACTGACACATATAGGGGAGGTAATCAACAGGTGATGAGGAACTGACACATATAGGGGAGGTAATAAACAGGTGATGAGGAACTGACACATATAGGGGAGGTAATAAACAGGTGATGAGTGAGTCCAGGGGATCAGCGCAGGTAACTGACACATATAGGGGAGGTAATAAACAGATGATGACTGAGTCCAGGTGATCAGAGCAGGGAACTGACACATATAGGGGAGGTAATCAACAGGTGATGAGGAACTGACACATATAGAGGTGGTAATAAACAGGTGATGAGTGAGTCCAGCTGATCAGAGCAGGGAACTGACACATATAGGAGAGGTAATAAACAGGTGATGAGTGAGTCCAGCTGATCAGAGCAGGGAACTGACACATATAGGAGAGGTAATAAACAGGTGATGAGGAACTGACACATATAGGAGAGGTAATAAACAGGTGATGAGTGAGTTCAGCTGATCAGAGCAGGGAACTGACACATATAGGAGAGGTAATAAACAGGTGATGAGGAACTGACACATATAGGGGAGGTAATAAACAGGTGATGAGAAACTGACACATATAGGAGAGGTAATGAACAGGTGATGAGGAACTGACACATATAGGAGAGGTAATAAACAGGTGATGAGGAACTGACACATATAGGAGAGGTAATAAACAGGTGATGAGGAACTGACACATATAGGGGAGGTAATAAACAGGTGATGAGGAACTGACACATATAGGGGAGGTAATAAACAGGTGATGAGGAACTGACACATATAGGAGAGGTAATAAACAGGTGATGAGAAACTGACACATATACGGGAGGTAATAAACAGGTGATGAGAAACTGACACATATAGGGGAGGTAATAAACAGGTGATGAGTGAGTCCAGGGGATCAGAGCAGGTAACTGACACATATAGGAGAGGTAATAAACAGGTGATGAGGAACTGACACATATAGGAGAGGTAATAAACAGGTGATGAGGAACTGACACATATAGGGGAGGTAATAAACAGGTGATGAGAAACTGACACATATAGGAGAGGTAATAAACAGGTGATGAGAAACTGACACATATAGGGGAGGTAATAAACAGGTGATGAGGAACTGACACATATAGGGGATGTAATAAACAGGTGATGAGGAACTGACACATATAGGGGATGTAATAAACAGGTGATGAGGAACTGACACATATAGTGGAGGTAATAAACAGGTGATGAGAAACTGACACATATAGGAGAGGTAATAAACAGGTGATGAGGAACTGACACATATAGGAGAGGTAATAAACAGGTGATGAGGAACTGACACATATAGGAGAGGTAATAAACAGGTGATGAGGAACTGACACATATAGGGGAGGTAATAAACAGGTGATGAGGAACTGACACATATAGGAGAGGTAATAAACAGGTGATGAGGAACTGACACATATAGGAGAGGTAATAAACAGGTGACGAGGAACTGACACATATAGGAGAGGTAATAAACAGGTGATGAGAAACTGACACATATAGGAGAGGTAATAAACAGGTGATGAGTGAGTCCAGGGGATCAGAGCAGGGAACTGACACATATAGGAGAGGTAATAAACAGGTGATGAGGAACTGACACATATAGGGGAGGTAATACACAGGTGATGAGGAACTGACACATATAGGGGAGGTAATAAACAGGTGATGAGGAACTGACACATATAGGAGAGGTAATAAACAGGTGATGAGGAACTGACACATATAGGGGAGGTAATCAACAGGTGAAGAGTGAGTCCAGGTGATCAGAGCAGGGATCTGACAAATATAGGGGAGGTAATAAACAGGTGAGTGAGTCCAATATCGCTGATGCGCGTGAAGAGGGAAGGCAGGTGTGTGTGATGGATGGCAGGAGTGCGTGATGCAGGGCAACCTGGTGTCCTCAAGCACCAGGGGGAGGGAAGAGCTGGAGCAGACGTGGCACTCCTATGCATTTAACCTAGGTATCTGAAAATCCTGTCAAGTACAATTTGGTTGACTATTTGGTTTTTACAAATACTCAAATATTTAAACAATAAATACTCAAATATTGAAATACACACGGTTGCTACAGACATGCTTTGGCAGGGCCATGGTTGTTCAGGCCTTCATCAGAACAATGGAACTTGGTAACTGATGAACCATATGTTCTGCAGATCAAGCACCGAAATAGTAAAAAAGAAAGAAAGAGAGAGAAAGGTTACTTAAGGCTATTTTATGGAAGGATTTTATAGTGGTTTTATAGTGAAAGTGAACTGTCTTTCACATGATTCATACACTTTTTTGGTATTATAAAAAAAAGAACAATTTAACTTCAATTGTAGGTTCTTGATGGGTGGAGCCTTTCCCCTCCACTTTTGTCAGCTTACTTCTGTTTACTTACAGTATGTCTTATTTCACCAAAGACGAGGAGAGCGCTGTATAGTCTGTCATATCAGACTGCATTCATACATTTGTTGTTGCTACTGTAGCATTCATTAATAGGCCTTTAAATTATCAGCCCATGTATAATGCATTATGCATGAATTACTGAAAACAGTGTCACTTTTTTGCTATAAGCGTTCACAACTGGCTACGAGACTATTGTAGCAACATTAATTTACCATGTTGACACCTTCTGGAAACGAAGCCTGGTTCATAAGGAGGATGGGATCCACTCAAATAATTTGGGTTCCAAGCTCCTACCTGACATGATGACTTCTTGCTGTCCCCAGTCCACCTGGCCGTGCTGCTGCTCCAGTTTCAACTGACCTGAGCCCTAGGACCGTGCCCCAGGACTACCTGACATGATGACTCCTTGCTGTCTCCAGTCCACCTGGCCGTGCTGCTGCTCCAGTTTCAACTGTTCTGCCTGTGATTATTATTATTTGACCATGCTGGTCATTTATGAACATTTGAACATCTTGGCCATGTTCTGTTATAATCTCACCCGGCACAGCCAGAAGAGGACTGGCCACCCCACATAGCCTGGTTCCTCTCTAGGTTTCTTCCTAGGTTTTGGCCTTTCTAGGGAGATTTTCCTAGCCACCGTGCTTCTACACCTGCAGCAGCTTTCCAGTGTTTGGGGATCTCAGACTATACGAAAGATACAAATACACATACAAAATAAAACCTCCTGGCTTTTATGAGAACCTATGTAAACTATATTCCCATTTGACATTTATTGTACAATGCATTACGTACTTGTTGCTCATAGAAAGATTGTTGATCATTCAGGAACTATAGCATCCTCATTTGAAAATATTACATGAAGCATCAAATAGCAGTTTTATACAGGTCAATTGAATCTGGGGCACATTGTGTCTCAACGTTCAATCTCAACATTGAGCATGAGGTCCACAACATGATTTGGAGCTTGATCATGTGCAGATTACAGTTGACAAGCTCTGTTAAAAAGGTGTTTTGTTGACTTGACAGCCGACACCTGATAGGAATGAACATTCATTCGTAGTTAGTTGACTCCTATAAGGATTTATTCAGTGTGCTGTGTATACCATAGACAACACATGTGTAGTATTGTCCTCTTCTACAGTGCCTGAACAGAAAATAAAATGTATCTGTACATATAACAGTGGATACATTTCTGTAATGAGCTCGGTAGTGTGAGGTCCTCTATCTGTCTCTGTTACAACTGAAATGAAGCTTAGAGATGTTGCTACGACAAAGCACCCAATGGAATTATGACACAGTGGTGTCATCATAACCTTCACCTCATAGGCTGCCTCTGTGAACACGTGTCATTGGAGGGTCTCTCCTCACCTTAGGCCTTGTTATTGAAGAGTACACTTACCAACCATGTGTATACTGTAGCAACCACAATGTTTACTTTCTTTTCAACTTTGCTCATTAGGTTAATGACTGCTTTGTTTACAGCAGAGTTGATAGGAAGGGTGCGGCACACATGCTCCTCTCCTGGGTCCCTCTACCTCCCTACTTAGCCCTGGTAATGGACCTCTATGGAACGGCTGACAGCAAGAGCCTCAGGTTATTGTGTCAGTCATCTGTGAAAGAGCAATATTTGACCAACTACAGATGGGGTCACCTCAGCTGGGGTCACCTCAGCTGGAATGGCTTTGGTCACACTGTACCAGTTTTGAGTTGGGCCACCTAAAAAAAAAACTAGTTCAACAGCCTTTTTGAATTGACCCACCTTTTTTTGGCAAAGTGTTGAATGAAATTCAAATGTTGAGTTTGTTCTGACCAAATGGGACAAGTTGGGGGATTGTTTAATCGACTTCAAAGTATGTGTTGAGGACATTTTTCTGACTCATGAGACAAGTTGATCGACTATGGATTTTTTTGTTAACAGATAGCTATTTTAAATATTTTGTTTTGTTTGAGTAAAGTAAATTAATGTTGTACGTATCAAATGAATGAACCAGACAGTGGTCTCTTTCAAATCTATCAACTCTGACCACCAGAGTGACGATCATAAATCATATTGTCTTTGGTCTGTTTCCAGCTATGGCTTCCTCCAGCAGTTCCAATGTTCTATCTGTCTGTTCACTGAGCCAGTGTCCATCCCATGTGGGCACAACTACTGCAAGGCCTTTGTCAAAAGATATTGGGATAGCACTGGCCTGTAGCACTGGCCTGTAGCACTGGCCTGTAGCACTGACCTGTAGCACTGGCCTGTAGCACTGGCCTGTAGCACTGGCCTGTAGCACTGACCTGTAGCACTGGCCTGTAGCACTGACCTGTAGCACTGGCCTGTAGCACTGGCCTGTAGCACTGACCTGTAGCACTGGCCTGTAGCACTGGCCTGTAGCACTGGCCTGTAGCACTGACCTGTAGCACTGACCTGTAGCACTGGCCTGTAGCACTGACCTGTAGCACTGGCCTGTAGCACTGACCTGGCCTGTAGCACTGGCCTGTAGCACTGACCTGTAGCACTGACCTGTAGCACTGGCCTGTAGCACTGACCTGTAGCACTGACCTGTAGCACTGGCCTGTAGCACTGGCCTGTAGCACTGGCCTGTAGCACTGGCCTGTAGCACTGGCCTGTAGCACTGACCTGTAGCACTGGCCTGGAGCACTGGCCTGGAGCACTGGCCTGTAGCACTGACCCTGGAGGCAGAACTGAGTGGTTTCCGCTATATTATCCTTGGTTTTTGTTGTCATAATTTAACAGAGAGGCTAATGAGCGTAAACATTTGTCAAAAGAGATAATTAGGCCCTGATATGATAAAATACGATGGCGATAATTAGGTCCTTAGATCTATTAACAATGTTACATTTAATGAGTTGTTAATACATACATATGTGCTTGTTTTCTCACATTAATTAAACCAAAACGACAGACTGCTTACAAAACATTGTTAAAAGCAGAGTTGCAATTGGTGTTCGGTGTTATTGATGTTGGTACAGTGGGTGTACAGTATTATTGGTGTTGGTACAGTGGGTGTTCAGTATTATTGACGTTGGTAGAGTGGGTGTTCAGTATTATTGACGTGGGTACAGTGGGTGTACAGTATTATTGACGTTGGTACAGTGGGTGTACAGTATTATTGACGTGGGTACAGTGGGTGTTCAGTATTATTGACGTGGGTACAGTGGGTGTTCAGTATTATTGACGTTGGTACAGTGGGTGTTCAGTATTATTGACGTGGGTACAGTGGGTGTACAGTATTATTGACATTGGTACAGTGGGTGTTCAGTATTATTGACGTGGGTACAGTGGGTGTTCAGTATTATAGTAAAATGTTGTCAGGGAGGTATTAAATGACCAGAAAGATTGTCTTGCCTTGGTCAATGTTTGGTTTAGAACTTAATTTTATATCTTCGGATAATTTATGGATTAAAAAAATATAAGAACTCATTAAGTTCTCTTCCAGACACACAGCGTCCCCTCACATGGGTTTTTCTGTGCTCCTTTACAATGGACTGGAATCATCAGATGATGGATTCTATATTACAGCCTTCTACACACTGGGCAATAAGAACTACCTCATCTAAGCTCTATCTATAATATACTGTACATCGTCACTCTAACGGGTAACTTTGCTCTGTTAGCAGTCTTCATTATAAACACAAGCCTACCAAATCCCCAAGATGTTGCAGTTTGGAATTTAACAATAGTAGACATCTCTTTGAACACTGGATGATTCCCCCAGATGGTGCCTGTATTTGTGTTCAATCTGAACTATGTCTCCATTGGGACGTGTTTTTCTCAGATGTTCTTCACTCATTTTTTGGGTGATATTGATTCCTTTTTCCTGGCTCTCCTAGCATACGACCGTGTGATAGCCATCTGTTTCCCTCTGCGTTACCTCACCATCAACACCAACCTGAGGTTGCTGCTAATCCTGGTAGGGATCTGGACCCTGGCCTTCCTTTTGGAGGTCTCCCCTGTCGCCCTGGCCTCTAGTCTGCCTTACTGTGCCTCCAGGGTGGTGCATAGCTCTTGCTGTGAACACAGCCCTGTATACAGACTGGCCAGCTTCAACAGGAAACTAGCGACAGCTAAGTCTCTGGTTGTCCTGTTAGGCCCGCGGTCCTTCGTTATCTTCACCTGTGCTGTGGTGGTGGTTCAGCAAAATGCTTATGTGTTATGTGTTTATCGCCGCACCTTTTATACCTGATATAAACTGTATGATCCCTAAGTGTAGCAAATTTGCCTCAAGTGTTTATATGTTGTTCTGTAATTTAGCTATTTAGCAGTCAATCTTATGCAGAAAAAAATGGGTTAAGTGCCGTGCTCAAGGGCACATCGACAGATCTTTCACCTGCTCGACTCGGGGATTCAACCCAGCAACCTTTCAGTTACTGGCTCAACATTCTTAACCACTGGGCTACCTGCCGCACATCTGAGTTACCCCGTTGTAGGTACATGTGAATGATGCAGTAAAGAAAAGAGTGTATATCATGTCACAGTGCACAATTTACTTCTTATTTTTATGGGATATGTTAATTTTACTGTTGATATTATCAATCAAACTGGGGACCCCGGTCAGAGACGATGTCCAGAGGAAGTCTGTGACGGCGGAAAGATGCCATTCTCACTGTGTCTGTCACCCTGCCATCCTCACTGTGGCTGCCACCCTGCCATCCTCACTGTGTCTGTCACCCTGCCATTCTCACTGTGTCTGCCATCCTCACTGTGTCTGCCATCCTCACTGCGTCTGCCATCCTGCCATCCTGTCTGCCATCCTCACTGTGTCTGTCACCCTGCCATCCTCACTGTGTCTGTCACCCTGCCATTCTCACTGTGTCTGCCATCCTCACTGTGTCTGCCATCCTCACTGCGTCTGCCATCCTGCCATCCTGTCTGCCATCCTCATTGTGTCTGTCACCCTGCCATCCTCACTGTGTCTGTCACCCTGCCATCCTCACTGTGGCTGCCATCCTGCCATTCTCACTGTGTCTGTCACCTTGCCATCCTCACTGTGGCTGCCATCCTGCCATTCTCACTGTGTCTGTCACCCTGCCATCCTCACTGTGTCTGTCACCCTGCCATCCTCACTGTGTCTGCCACCCTGCCATCCTCACTGTGGCTGTCACCCTGCCATCCTCACTGTGTCTGTCACCCTGCCATCCTCACTGTGTCTGTCACCCTGCCATCCTCACTGTGTCTGCCATCCTCACTGCGTCTGCCATCCTGCCATCCTGTCTGCCATCCTCACTGTGTCTGTCATCCTACCATCCTCACTGTGTCTGTCATCCTGCCATCCTCACTGTGTCTGTCACCCTGCCATCCTCACTGTGTCTGTCACCCTGCCATTCTCACTGTGTCTGTCACCCTGCCATCCTCACTGTGGCTGTCACCCTGCCATTCTCACTGTGTCTGTCACCCTGCCATCCTGACTGTGTCTGTCACCCTGCCATCCTCACTGCGTCTGCCATCCTGCCATCCTGTCTGCCATTCTCACTGTGTCTGTCACCCTGCCATCCTCACTGTGGCTGCCATCCTGCCATCCTCACTGTGTCTGTCACCCTGCCATCCTCACTGTGTCTGTCACCCTGCCATCCTCAGTGGCTGTCACCCTGCCATCCTCACTGTGTCTGCCACCCTGCCATCCTCACTGTGGCTGCCACTCTGCCATCCTCACTGTGGCTGCCACCCTGCCATCCTCACTGTGTCTGTCACCCTGCCATTCTGACTGTGTCTGTCACCCTGCCATCCTCACTGTGGCTGCCATCCTGCCATTCTCACTGCGTCTGTCACCCTGCCATCCTCACTGTGGCTGCCATCCTGCCATTCTCACTGTGTCTGTCACCCTGCCATTCTCACTGTGTCTGTCACCCTGCCATCCTCACTGTGTCTGTCACCCTGCCATCCTCACTGTGGCTGCCATCCTGCCATCCTCACTGTGTCTGTCACCCTGCCATCCTCACTGCATCTGCCATCCTGCCATCCTGTCTGCCATTCTCACTGTGTCTGTCACCCTGCCATCCTCACTGTGGCTGCCATCCTGCCATTCTCACTGTGTCTGTCACCCTGCCATCCTCACTGTGTCTGTCACCCTGCCATCCTCACTGTGTCTGTCACCCTGCCATCCTCACTGTGTCTGCCACCCTGCCATCCTCACTGTGGCTGTCACCCTGCCATCCTCACTGTGTCTGTCACCCTGCCATCCTCACTGTGTCTGTCACCCTGCCATCCTCACTGTGTCTGCCATCCTCACTGCGTCTGCCATCCTGTCTGCCATCCTCACTGTGTCTGTCATCCTACCATCCTCACTGTGTCTGTCATCCTGCCATCCTCACTGTGTCTGTCACCCTGCCATCCTCACTGTGTCTGTCACCCTGCCATTCTCACTGTGTCTGTCACCCTGCCATCCTCACTGTGGCTGTCACCCTGCCATTCTCACTGTGTCTGTCACCCTGCCATCCTCACTGTGTCTGTCACCCTGCCATCCTCACTGCGTCTGCCATCCTGTCTGCCATTCTCACTGTGTCTGTCACCCTGCCATCCTCACTGTGGCTGCCATCCTGCCATCCTCACTGTGTCTGTCACCCTGCCATCCTCACTGTGTCTGTCACCCTGCCATCCTCAGTGGCTGTCACCCTGCCATCCTCACTGTGTCTGCCACCCTGCCATCCTCACTGTGGCTGCCACTCTGCCATCCTCACTGTGGCTGCCACCCTGCCATCCTCACTGTGTCTGTCACCCTGCCATTCTGACTGTGTCTGTCACCCTGCCATCCTCACTGTGGCTGCCATCCTGCCATTCTCACTGCGTCTGTCACCCTGCCATCCTCACTGTGGCTGCCATCCTGCCATTCTCACTGTGTCTGTCACCCTGCCATTCTCACTGTGTCTGTCACCCTGCCATCCTCACTGTGTCTGTCACCCTGCCATCCTCACTGTGGCTGCCATCCTGCCATCCTCACTGTGTCTGTCACCCTGCCATCCTCACTGTGGCTGCCATCCTGCCATTCTCACTGTGTCTGTCACCCTGCCATCCTCACTGTGTCTGTCACCCTGCCATCCTCACTGTGTCTGTCACCCTGCCATCCTCACTGTGTCTGCCACCCTGCCATCCTCACTGTGGCTGCCACCCTGCCATCCTCACTGTGTCTGTCACCCTGCCATTCTGACTGTGTCTGTCACCCTGCCATCCTCACTGTGGCTGCCATCCTGCCATTCTCACTGTGTCTGTCACCCTGCCATCCTCACTGTGTCTGTCACCCTGCCATCCTCACTGTGGCTGCCATCCTCACTGTGTCTGTCACCCTGCCATCCTCACTGTGGCTGCCACCCTGCCATCCTCACTGTGGCTGCCACCCTGCCATCCTCACTGTGTCTGTCACCCTGCCATCCTCACTGTGGCTGTCACCCTACCATTCTCACGGTGTCTGTCACCCTGCCATCCTCACTGTGGCTGCCATCCATGCTCAACCCTATCAACTACAGCCTAAAGACAGAGGAGCTGCGAGAGAAAATCATCAAACTGTATGTAAAGACAAAAGCTACTCCTCACAAATGAGACCTTACATGGAGTTACTGATCTTATGTTTTCAGATCTTTAGTTTGGGTTAAATTCTGCAGCAAGAACTCAAGATTTAAGAAATGTTTCCAAAGCAACCTTCCCATTTGTATCTACTTAATTTCAGCATTTTTCTGTTGATACTGTTTAATACACACTAACTCTTTAAAATATTTGCAACAAAGCTATTTATGTCAATTCTGCTGAACACAGTATTTTATGGTAATATATGTAACATATGGTAAATAAAATGCAATCTTCTAATTTCAAATATTTTTTTGTGTACATTTCAGAGATGTTTTTTATGCCACAGCTGTAATTTTGGGGTGTTAATAAATAACATGAATTATTGGATGGATTAATGCTGCAACCATCATAAAGCTACTGTATTAACAGAAAGGTACTGTACAACATGTTGAGGTAAAATCATTCTGATAACTGACAGTGTGATAACTGACAAATGCAAAGTATGTAGATATACAGTATTTATGTTGAAAGAGTTCAACTCTAATTCAATTAAATAGCATATATTAATTAGTTCCACTAGATGACACTAAAACATATTCACTGGCAGATCCATAGTGTCGGGCTCTTTTCACAGGTAAAATTGTTTTTATAATACATTTCATGAATAAGGATTAATACATTATTTATAAACCTTTAATAAAAAAATACATATTTAAAAACATGTATAATCATTGTAAGCATTTCTGTGAATATATTTATTTTTTATTTATTCAGTTTAAGGTAACATACAAGCAGTTCGTACAAGCAGAGGGACAAATATCTAAATAAAAGAGACAAAACGAGGCAGAAATCTATTTAAGGATCTAAAAAACAGAATGTGTCAGTTCTTGTATTGTGGTGATTAAACAAACCTATTATAAGGAGTAGTGTAGTTATACATTTGGGACATAGCATATTGGAAGGATCTTATTTAGGATTTTTCCTAAAATGTCAAAGACATGCTTCCAAAGAGATCCACAGTTAAACAGCACCAAAACATTTGCAGAAAGTTTCCTATTTCAGAACAAGAGCATTTTGAAACATTGATCATTATCTACAAGCTAAGGAGTGAAACAGGTCCAGCTGATGGGAAAGGTTTTGAGATGAAGAAATGTTGTTCCATACCATGGGCCAGTCCCATTTGAGACCAAGGTTCTCTAGGTCTCTTTCCCACCTCTTTGTGATAGGAAGGGTGTTGACATTATGTGAGGATAATTTATTATAAATTAAGGATACAATGCCAGTTATTCTGGTAGACAAGATCAAACTGCAATAAGGTGGGAGCCTGGAAAGACCTCCCATTATACACCATATGTTTTCAGAGCTGAACATTCAAAACATACATTCTCATACATTACCATACATCCAAACATACATTATCATACATCCTACGCATACATTATCAGCTTCTGATTAACTTATTTTGGTTACATAACATGCAACTCTTGTCACGCCTGCTCCTGCTCTTCCCCCCTGGCGCTAGAGGGCACCAGGTTGCCCTGCATTACGCACTCCTGCCACCATTTACACACACCTGCCTTCCCTCGTCACGCGCATCAGCGATATTGGACTCGCTCAATCACCTGTTTATTACCTCCCCAGTATTTGTCAGTTCCCCAGCTATGTTCCTTGCTGCTGCAAGCCACATCCCTGTAATCATGACAGACATGCTAGTGTTAGTGAGCAGAGTGTGGTATCTCAGAGGCAAGCATATGGCAACAAACCTATCACATGTCAGAACAACAAGGGTCATAGACTGCAAAGCAATAAAGAAGAACACAAAAAAACATATTGGCCAGACATGCTTCATAGGTGATATATTGTGAATAAAAAATAAAGGTCTTAATCAGGTTAGGAATTAGTGCACTGCTCTCACCTAAGTCAGCTACTGCTAAGTTTAAAATGGCAATATACTTTGGGATGTGAAGATAGCACATTATTTATTATTTATTATTATGATCATTACAATGGAGTTCCCACAAACAGCAACTACATAGGCAAAGCACAAGAACATATAGTCAAATTTGGCATGAGGAATATCATGGAAGCCATTGATGAAGACATACTGAGGACGCACAAAAGAGCTGTTTTGTTTGATGATGGTTATCATGGAGCTCATTGCAGCGCAGGTCATAAGGTTTGCATCACTGTAATTTAAAAATACATAAATGAACAATTGCATTAAGAAGTGCAGTAGGCCTACACTCATCTTAATAGTGATTTCACACATGGAACCGTATAATACAATGCAATGTTATGAATTACTTAACTAAATATTAGTCTTGTTCCACAGGAGCCTTTTGTCTTTACCAGAGTAGCCTAAACATTACAAACATAACTTGACATTTGATCAAATCACAGTAAAAGTCAATGTATTTGCAGGTGAAGGTCTGTTGTTTGCAGGAGAGCCACTTACTTCTGGTTAAAAGTCTACGCCATGTGCCATTTATATGTAAGTGTCCTTCACTGTAAATGTCATAGGATATTGAAAACCCCCAGGAGAATGAAGTAATCATATTTGGACTGGCACTGGAGCTGTACAGCATATCAACTACAGCAAGGTTGCAAATCAGAAGATATATTGGCTTGTGCAAACGCTTATCATGAAGGATAAAACATATATTTGCCACATTAGAAAGCATGACTAGGAGATAGATACACAGAATTACAATCCCTACTGTCAGAGGTCTTTCAATTTATTTGGCATAAAAAGTTAGATTGCTTGCTTAACCCACCGGTTCTCTAATATTATGAGTGAGATATCTCATGTGGGAGTTTGCTACTCTCTCTGAAGTACCTATCAAAAGTATCTATTGGAGACAGAAGAGTAAAGTGGCGAGTGGCAAATGAAGTGAGACCCTCACTTCCATAAAAGGAACCACTGCCCCCTGGTTATTCCCAAGCATGCTTCTCCTCCTCACTCTCTTGGCGAGCAGGGGAATGTGGTGAGACCCTCACTTACATAAAAGGAACCACTGCCCCCTGGTTATTCCCAAGCATGCTTCTCCTCCTCACTCTCTTGGCGAGCAGGGGAACGTGGTGAGACCCTCACTTACATAAAAGGAACCACTGCCCCCTGGTTATTCCCAAGCATGCTTCTCCTCCTCACTCTCTTGGCGAGCAGGGGAACGTGGTGAGACCCTCACTTACATAAAAGGAACCACTGCCCCCTGGTTATTCCCAAGCATGGGAACTTCTCCTCCTCCCCCTGGTTACTCTCTTGGCGAGCAGGGGAATATGGTGAGACCCTCACTTACATAAAAGGAACCACTGCCCCCTGGTTATTCCCAAGCATGCTTCTCCTCCTCACTCTCTTGGCGAGCAGGGGAACGTGGTGAGACCCTCACTTACATAAAAGGAACCACTGCCCCCTGGTTATTCCCAAGCATGCTTCTCCTCCTCACTCTCTTGGCGAGCAGGGGAATATGGTGAGACCCTCACTTACATAAAAGGAACCACTGCCCCCTGGTTATTCCCAAGCATGCTTCTCCTCCTCACTCTCTTGGCGAGCAGGGGAATGTGGTGAGATACAGTGTATTCGGTCAGAACTCAGACCCCTCAACTTTTCCCACATTTTGTTACCTTACAGTCTTATTCTAAAATTGATTAAAAAAATGTTTTTCCCTCATCAACCTACACACAATAACCTATAACGACAAAGCAAAAACAGTTTTTTAAATTTGTTTTGCAAATGTATAAAAGATAAAAAACTGACATACCACATTTACATAAGAATTCAGACCTTTTACTCCATGCTTTGTTGAAGCAACTTTGGCAGTGATTACAGCCTTGAGTCTTCTTGGGTATGACGCTACAAGCATGTCAGGCCTGTATTTGGGGAGTTTCTCCCATTCTCTCTGCAGATATTCTCAAGCTCTGTCAGGTTGGATGGGGAGCATCGCTGTACAGCTATTTTCAGGTCTCTCCAGAGATGTTCGATCGGGTTCAGGCTCTGGCTGGGCCACTCAAGGACATTCAGAGACTTGTCCCGAAGCCACTCCTGCATTGTCTTGGCTGTGTGCTTAGGGTCGTTGTCCTGTTGAAAGGTGAACCTTTGCCCCAGTCTGAGGTCTTGAGCGCTCTGGAGCAGGTTTTCATCAAGGATCTCTCTGTACTTTGCTCAATTAATCTTTCCCTCAATCCTGACTAGTGTCCCAGTCCCTGCCGCTGAAAAACATCCCCACAGCGTGATGCTGCCACCACCTTGCTTCACAGTACAGATGGTGGCAGGTTTCCTCCAGACATGACAATTGGCATTCAGGCCAAATCTTGGAATCTTGATTCTCATGGTCTGAGAGTCCTTTAGGTGTCTTTTGGCAAACTTCCGTCTAGCCACTGTACCATAAAGGCCCGATTGATGGTGTGCTGCAGAGATGATTGTTCTTCTGGAAGTTTCTCCCGTCTCTACAGAGGAACTCTGGGGCTCTGTCAGAGTTACCATCGGGTTCTTGGTCATCTCCTGACCAAGGCCCTTCTCCCCTGATTGCTCAGTTTGGCCGGGCGGACAGCTCTTGGAAGAGTCTTGGTAGTTCCAAATGTCTTCCATTTAATAATGATGGAGGCCACTGTGTTCTTGGGGACCTTCAATGCAGCAGACATTTTTGGTAGCATTCCCCAGGTCTGTGCCTCTGCAAAATCCTGTCTCGGAGCTCTACCAACAATTCCTTCGACCTCATGGCTTGGTTTTTGCTCTGACATGCACTGTCAACAATGGGACATTGTTTAGAAAGGTTTGTGACTTTCCAAATAATTTCCAATCAATTGAATTTACCACAGGTGGACTCCAATCAAGTGGCAAAAAAATCTCAAGGATGATCATTGGAAGCAGGATGCACCTGAGCTCAATTTCGAGTCTCAGAGCAAAGGGTCTGAATACTTATGTAAATAAGGTATTTCTGCTTTTTTATATATAGATTTGCAAAAACAAAATATTTACATTTTCAAACATTTCTAAAAAAGTGTAGATTGATGAGGAAAATGATAAAAAAGGGAAAAAAGTCAAGGAGTCTGAATACTTTCTGAATGCACTGTATCTCACTCATAATGTCAGAGAACCTGGGTTACGCAACTAAACTTAACTTATCTTTCAATTATTTGTTTCGATATCTCATGTGGGGATGTGGCCAACTCCTGTATCGCAAAAATGCTGTCTGAAGCCAGGGAAGTTCCAACATCAGCAACCTTCAGAGGTCCCGAAGCTAAGGGAGTATGCACAGAAAAAAGGTGCATAGACAACACAAAGGGGGAAAAACCTCACAGAAAGTGAGGGGAAGCATACAATCTCAGTTTAATGAGATATTCCCCAAAAACAGTGACCAAGAGGTCAACTACTCCGTAGGAAAGGGCCCTTCCAAGCCACTCTGACGGCTATTACCCTCACCATTATAAATCAATATAATGGTCCCATTGAATATAGAAGGGTCCTTCCGAGGGTGGTTGCCCAACGAGCGTAGAGGACACCCTTGCCCAAGCTCTCCTAAAATCCAAGTAGATGCTAACCACATGTACTGGACAACAATGGGGACTCCTTTCTAGGGAAGGCGACAGGTGAAAAGCCATAGGCTCCAAGGTGCGACAATGGGAAAATTGCTTTGTTCTCTTGGGTAAAGACCCTGCATGTAGATAGCTGCCAGTACTGGTCGTAAGCAGGGTTGTAACTGCTGACCGGAAAATAACTGGTCATCGAGGGGCTCAAAGATGTGGAGGAAAAGCATACGGCATCACCCACTTCTCATTGGTGTGTAAGCTCTTCCACCCCAAACGGAGTCGTCACCGTGTTTTGGGATCAGGTCTCCTCGGGTCGTCGCTTCTACCAGGCTGCAGTCAGTCTGGACAAATGCTGGAAGCAGGCTCTTTCGGGACAGAGTAGCCAGCGCTATGACGTAAGACTTCAGGCAATGTAGCTTGAAGGAAGGAGGAAACACCTGCAGCACAGTATTCCTAAACTTGGGCCGTAGGACAGCTACATCACTGGTAAGTCTTGGCCCTGCTACATGGAGGGTTGTCAAGAGCAATAACAGTTCCTCAGCCACTCGCTCCCGTAAGATGGGAAGATAGAGCAGGCAGTGGCCGGCTTGCGTGAACCAATCTTAGTAAAAAAATACTGATGAGGAAATGCCAAAGCTTTGTGGACTCGGGAGTACCAGACAGCTGGCTGAGGCTCCGACGCCTGTGAGAGCGTTGCCCCTCCCCCTTTCCCTAATATCCAGAAAGTAAACTAAGGAAACAGTGTACCTAATCAGATGTACAACTGAATGCATTCAACTGAAATATGTATTCCGCATTTATCCCAACCCCTTTGAATCTGAGAGGTGGGGGGGGGCTGCCTTAATCGACTTCCACGTCATCGGCTCCCGGGGAACAGTAGGTTAACTGCCTTGCTCAGGGGCAGAACGACAGATTTTTACCTTGTCAGCTCTGATATTCAAGCCAGCAACCTTTCAGTTACTGGCCCAACGCTCCTACCTGCCTGGCTACCTGCAGAGATCCAGAAAGTAAACAAAAAAAAAGTTAAGTAAACTGCTCAATGGAGAGTGTTCTCTATAACAGAGCCAAGTTGTCTTTGCCAAGTAGAGAAGAAAACCCCTCAGAATCCTAAAAAGGGCTAAGAGGGTTGGCCAGTAAAACCTGGAAACCTGTACTCCCGTAGAATGGTGGAGCGGTATGGTTAGGGTTCCCCTGCCTGTCATACAGAGTAGCATTGCCCTATGGTGGGAAAACTGGAGTGGCACATACCGGGGATAGAGCCTAAGGGAGGCACTCGGGGAGGAACAAAAAGTGTGTCTCCTCCATTTCCTCATCTGAACATGGTCACAAAATTGAGCTGCTGCACAGAGAATAGGGTTTCGTCTTAACACAGCTCTGCATACCCACTGCTGCGAAACTCGGAGAGGGGAAAGAGTAGCAACCGTTAAACCCAAAGAGAGAGGGTTGCACACTATCCTCCTCCGCTGCCAGGGCTGCGCCCTAGGATGGCTGACCCTTCTTACCTCCTTTAGGGGGGACAGAGGGGCAGATCCTTGCTGCGGCCGCATCGTAAGACGACTTCCTTGCGCATGTCACACTTCTGTGGCGGGGACAGTGGGCCCAAACAACTCTTTCGGTGTAACTGTGGCATCCAGAAGGTCCACCTTTTCTCTTTATGTTAAGCTGGATAAGCTCAGACCTTTCTCCCACTACTGCTAGGCTCAAAGCTAGACCACAGCCTTGGATGGCACTACGGGAGTCACGGAGGTTCAGGTCTGTAATCTCCTAAGCATCTGGGTCTAGTCCAGTTGCTTCTCCACTTCCTCCAGTAACTCAGCCTGATATGCCAACAATAAAAGGGAACTTAGAGGGCTCTAATTGCTTGGGCTGAGGCCTTGTAAGTTTTCTTAAAAACAGAGGCAGTAAAGTGCTCCGCCTTCCCAGGGAGTGAGGCGCTGGTGTCGTTAATAATACGATGTGAGGGGCTGAGGTGGTGAGCCAGTGTCACGAATCCCGCCGAAGATGGTGCCTCTTCCTGTTCGGGCGGCGCTCGGCGGTCGTCGTCGCCGGCCTACTAGCTGCCATTGATTCCCTTTTTTGTTTCTGTTAGTTTGGTCTGATTGGTTACACCTGTTTTGAGTTTAGTTTGTGGGCTATTTAAGGGCACCAGGCCCGCAGGCTTTTGTGCGGGCTTGTTTTCTGTTCATGGTGTTGGATTATTTGTGGATTCTATATTTCTGGACAGTTTAGTCCTGTTTGTTTGGACTGGGTATTTTATGTGCCCTTGTGTTTGGCATGTCCGTTTTCACTGTCTTTGGAATAAAGATCCACGTTCTGAACTACCTGCTCTCTGCGCCTGACCCCTCCACCCACTATTCCTAGAAGCCGTAACAGCCAGTGATGGCTCCACCATGGGAAGGTTGCCAAAGCCGGATTCCTCCATATTGTGCAAGTCCAGGTTTGGCACGCACTTGGCAAGAATCCTGCTAGTGAAGGTTTTTTCCGACAAGCTCTTAGCTTCCCTGAGGAAAGCTGGTACTGCGGGGAGCAGTTGTTTTATCGGGGCTGTCTGGGCGGGAGTCTAGCAAATAGCAGCTTGTGTAGACAGTGTACGAAGCTAGCTAGTTAGGAGCCTTGTGGCTAACAGCTAGCAATATTGATCACCATATAATGCTATAGCCATAACACTATAGCAAGGCTTGTGGGTTGTTAGCAAGCTAGCAGTGACTTCAATTTCAAATTCCTTATATTTTGAAACAAACCAGACCGCACAATTTTTTTTAAAATTTACAGATAGCCAGGGGTACACTCCCTCTCACACATCATTTACAAACTAAGCATTTTTGTTTAGTGAGTCCGCCAGATCAGAGGCAGGGGAATGACAGGCATGTTCTCTTTTTCTTATCCTGCTAAGCATTCAAAAAGTAACGACTACTTTTGGGTGTCAGGGAAAATGAATGGAGTAAAAAAGTAGTATAAGTAAAAGTTGTCAAAAATATAAATAGTAAAGTCAAGTACAGATACCCCAGGAAACAACTTAAGTAGTACTTTAAAGTACTTTTACTTAAGTACTTTACACCACTGCTAGTGAGGTTAGTTGCCTTTCAGCAAGCTAGCCAAGTTAGCTTGGGCTCACCGAGTCTCAACTGCTAGCAGTGATGATAGCTACCAACAGAGACTGAGAATTTGAAAAGGAATTTCTACAGTAAAACAAAAACCTTCCAGTTAGTACTCAACCTCTTAACAGGGTCTGAACACCTCGGCAATGATATCCTTCATGGTTCCCTTGTGAGCAGTTTAGCAGGCAAACAGATATTCAGCTGATATGAGGAAAACGAGAATAAGCAGAGGGTGGGAGAGTGGTTATTTTTATGGAAGTGAGGGTCTCACCTCATTCGCCACTCTAACTGTCTGTTTCCAACAGACGCTTTTGATAGGTGCTTCAAGAGAGTAGGCGGTCCTAGCGAACCCCCATGTAACGAATAATTGAAAGAGAACCAGTCTTAATGAGTAACACTAATTTTACATTGACAACTAACGTCCAACTATATGAGTGTGAAACCCAGCAAAAACACTGGTCAGTTCCCATTACAAAATAGGGACGCAACGTTACAATTACATTATTTTCAGATAAACATTGACACGTGACTTCAGGTAACCAAATTACAACCAGATTAAGACATCTTCATCGTGACCACGTCAAGGCGGGATTTTGTTCTTTACTTTGCATGTGATATCGTGGTTATAATCATGACCATGAAGTTGTTTGCGGGTCAGAAAGGACAGTCCTGCTTTATTTTCAAATGTATGTCTCAAAAGATATCATGCTGACACTATATGCATAAATTCCTTCCAAAATAAATAATTAAGCAGCCCCGTGTCATTAAAGTGTCCTGAGATTTCAATATCACATGAGATAATAGAATATTAAGTGACTAATGAGTCCTTGAATCAGTCCAGGGGCAGGGACTAGGCCTAGACCGGGAGGATTTACATCTTAGCCAGTCATTCTGGACCATGTGTCTGCTAAATGACTTAGATGCATTGTGATGTATAAAAACTCAATTAACTGGTCAATTATTGTGAGAAAAACAACACCATTCTCATATAATATTGCAAAAACATTCTCAGGGAAAATCTAAGACATCACACAATCTATTTGTATTGTCTACTTTGAGTAAACTAAACCCTATGTGCAATTTATTTACTCTTTATAAAGTATACTACAAAATAAGTGTGCACTGTTGCATCCATCATTCAGTTGTGCTAGTTAGTCTGAAATGAAACCACAGATGTGTTGGCTAGCACTGTAGCACTGCTCAGGTGTTGCACAGCTAATTAAGCTGGGTTAATGATGTGTTGACGATTTTGAGTGTTATCTGAAGAGACAGATGTCGCAATACCATGCATCAGAGTTAGGCCACCTGACAGAAGGCTGATTCAAACATGAAAGCAAATGAAGGGGCTGATACTGTTCCAGTCCAGAGGATACATGTTCCTACTTTTCATGTGGAGTTCAAATGCAGTGTTATTCTCCCACTACTGATAATGTTGGTGAAATAGTGGCTTTGGGTCATAGGTCTCCTTTTGGTTGTGTTCTTATTGTTTTTAGAGCACAGTGTCCATATTGTTCTAGAGCACAGATTTGTAGGAATACTTTGTGTATTGTTTCTCTAACACATCCTATCTATATAAAATATCTATATTTTTCTTACATTTTAATATATTAGCAGGGGATTTGACACCTGATTTGTATTGATTTATACCTGATACCTATACCTATATTGCCAATAGAGAACATAATAAAGGTGAAATTAAAACAGGCCAGCATGCTTCTATAGAGCACAGTAACAGACATGTTTTTACACATTCACTCACACAGTAGGCTACACAACAAGGAGATGACTTCATTAAACCGTTTTTTATTTTATTCAGTGGGCGCAACTTTGTTAAACATCTTCAACATTTTGTTTTTGATCTCCTTGGTTCTAAAACAGTATACAAAAGGATTTACAAGAGAGGGCCCGAGAATAGCCCCGATCATCAAGCCATGACGCTCTTCCAAGGTCAGCACCACACCTAGCCTGGTCAAGACTATACGTACAAATAAAGGAACATAATAACACACTACCACTATCAAGTGACTGAAGCAAGTACTGTACATCTTCCTCTTGTCGTTCTTGGAGGACATTTTAACCATAGCAAATATGATCCATATGTAGGACAGGCAAATAGAACAGAAAGTGCCAAACAGGAGAAAGAAGGTGATAATGGTTATCATGTTAAAATAGTAGCTAGGATTGACACAAGTGGCTCTCACTAACGCAGCATAATCACAGAAGGTGTATTTGAGGGTTGAGTGGCAGTAAGGGAGAGATAACACAGTGGCAGGCATAACAGCCACAAAAGCACAGGCAACCAACCACAGAGCACCGGTCAGAACCAGAGTACGAACATTGGTGAGGATACTTTGATACCTCAGTGGATTAGAGATTGCAATCAAACGATCAAAAGCCATGACAGAGATAGCAAACATCTCCATTACGCCCCCCAGGTGGAAAACAAACATCTGAATGAAACATGACACATAAGCTATGGCTTTATCACCAGCTACCAGCACACCAATCATAGTTGGACATGCACTGGAGCTGTACAGCATATCAACTACAGCAAGGTTGCAAATCAGAAGATACATTGGCTTGTGCAAACGCTTATCATGAAGGATAAAACATATATTTGCCAAATTAGAAAGCATGACTAGGAGATAGATACACAGAATTACAATCCCCACTGTCAGAGGTCTGTCAAGTGTGTCAAAACCACCGATGACAAATTGATGTATTATTTTGCCAGAGACATTTCCCAAGGACATATTCCACTGTCCCTCGAAGGTCCAAACAGCTACAAGGGAAAAAAATAGGTGTCATTCAACCAGACTTATGAACATGCACTTCTTACACCATTATGACCGCTGCTTTACTGAATAACTGCTCTAAATCAATCTTACACCATTATGACCGCTGCTTTACTGAATATCTGCTCTAAATCTAAATTACAACATTTAAGCACCAAAAGCTTTAAGCACATTCTCAATTTTCATTCTCTTATCTTTCTTAATTTTCAAATCAGAAAAAAGTGGTCATGATTTAAATATACTCAAAACAATGAGAAAGCAATGCACAGCAAACAAAAAATAATGCTATGATTGATTATATTGAATTGTGATAATCTCTTCAAACAGAATCATGATTTTTACATAAAGTATCATGATCCTGTTCTAATATACTACTCATTGAATGTTTTCATATCAACAATCCTGATGCTATCAGGATACTGCATGTATAGCCACACAGTGAGATGATACATGATACCACACAGTGAAATGATGCAGTTCTACATCTGAACATCTAAGACACCTACATCCTTCCTTTGGATGAGTTCACCTGGAGATCCAATGGCTATCCTCTCTATGATGGCATGGGATATTTATACATGGTTGGTTCACCTAAGAACCTCCTGGGTAGAGACCCAACAACCAACCATATCCTTGATATCAAACTGAGATTATAATATATCTACATAATAATCATGTCCCTTGCGTCCAAAGCAGGGACATGGATGGATATGTCCCTAATGAAAAAGGAAAATACTAGGCTTTCAGGTTTTGCTGAACCAAACTTTTCTGAATGATTGGAATATGATGTCACTAAAGGTTTTACACATGCTAGTTGGACTGGCCTAACCTGCCTAAATGACTACCGACCCGTAGCACACACGGCTGTAGCCATAAAGTGCTTTGAAAGGTTGGTCATGGCTTACATCAACACCATTATCCCAGAAACCCTAGACCCACTCCAACTTGCATACCACCCCAACAGATCCACAGATGATGCAATCTCTATTGCACTCCATACTGCCCTTTTAAACCTGGACAAAAGGAACACCTATGTGAGAATGTGATTCATAGTGCCCTCAAAGCTCATCAATAAGTTAAGGACCCTGGGACTAAACACCTTCTGCAACTGGATCCTGGACTTCCTGACGAGCCGCCCCCCAGGTGGTAAGAGTAGGTAACAACACATCCACCACACTGATCCTCAACTCAGGGGCCACTCAGGGCTGCATGCTCAATCCCCTCCTGTATTCCCTGTTCACTCATGATTGCATGGCCAGGCACGACTCCAACACCATCATTAAGTTTGCCGATGACACAACAGTGGTAGGCCTGATCACAGGCAACGACGAGACAGCCTATAGGGAGGAGGTCAAAGACCTGACTGTGTGGTGCCAGGAAAACAACCTCTCCCTCAACGTGATCAAGACAAATTAGATGATTGTGGACTACAGTGAAAGGAGGAACGAGCACACCCCCATTCTCATGGACGGGGCTGTAGTGGAGCAGGTTGAGAGCTTCAAGTTCCTTGGTGTCCACGTCACCGACAAACAAACATTGTCAAAGCACACCAAGACAGTCGTGAAGAGGGCACAACAAAACCTATTCCCCCTCAGGAGAACGAAAAGATTTGGCATCGGTCCTCAGATACTCAAAAGGTTCTACAGCTGCACCATCGAGAACATCCTGGGTTGCATCACTGCCTGGTGTCGTGACATTGTATTAGTTAATGTGACGACTGTTGCTCATCGAATGATTACAAGTTTCTAATTCGTCGTATAGCCCGTGAATCTGCACAGACCCGGGTCTCACCAATGAGTTCGACCACACCAATCTTAGTCGAATATTTATTTACTAAAAAGCTAAAATTATAAAAGATACATAGACAAAACACATTATATGCTATTGATTAGAACTTAGTATAACGGGCCAACACACTATGGCGCGTTACCCAAAATGGGGATTTCAACGAGAGAGAGAAAAAAGAAAGTACACGAGATAAATATACATTTGGGTGAATTTGTCAGCTATGCTATTCTAACCCTAGCCTTGCCCCAAACTGCCGCTCTTATGGGTCAGAATATAATGTAATTACGTGGGGATGATCTCCGAGGATTCTCTGCGTGGACCGTTCAGCTGCTCAATGGCACATTTCTCCTGCGCACCTCTCTGATCGTCCCTCCGATGTCAGTGTCCCTTTGGCTTAGGAGTCTGTTCCCTCACCCTTTCTCTGGAAGGGGTCTTCTGAGGACAGACAGCTCTGTAGCTCAGAGCTCACAGCATAGGAATGAAACCTTTTAGATACCGCGATTCGCTGGGATTGGATGCTAAGGAGGTCCGGCTTGAATTCACCCGCGTAGACACAGCTACTCATCCGTAGCTTGGGTAGAAAAGGATTTCTTTGTCTTCAAACTTGCGTTGCGTTTTGGGTTTGTTGACTTTTTAGACCGTGCCTGCAGCTTGGGTCACGTAGTCTTCTCTGTAAATTCTATACTCACAGCTTTTATACCCTTGGGTCAGAAGTGGGCGTAACCGCCTTTAGGGCAGTTCTCTGGGCGTATCAAGTTAATGAGGCAAGGTCCAGATTTTACTCGAACCCAATTTTAGACATCTAACTTAACATGTCATCTTTACCAAAACATTCCCTTTGATTTGGACATTTTCCACACAACGTACAATGTATAAACATATACTAGGAAAACTCTTCACGTTACAATGTTTTCGTAATAACGTCATCTATTAACCTTTAATAACAACACAAAAATGACATACATTTTCATATTACATCTATCGTCATGACCACCATTGTGGCTGACGGAAACCATTGTTCCTGTTACGGTTTTCTTCCTGGGAAGGAGAGGAGGACCGAAATGCAGCATGGTTATGGTTGAACATCTTTAATAAAGATGATAACGTGAACAATATACACATACAAAACAAGAAAACATGGAAAAACCGAAACAGTCCTAACTGGTGCAAAACACAGAGACAGGAAACAATCACCCACAAAATACCAAAAGAATATGGCTGCCTAAATATGGTTCCCAATCAGAGACAACGATAAACACCTGCCTCTGATGGAGAACCATTCTAGGCAACCATAGACTTATCTAGAATACTACACTGAACACAATCCCATCAATCTACAAAACCCCTAGACAAGAAAACACAAAATCACCCATGTCACACCCTGGCCTAACCACAATAATAAAGAACACACAAAATACTAAGGCCAGGGTGTGACAGTTCCCAAGTCCCTTTATTTCATGTTTAATGTTCTGAGGCTGGTTCTCCATAGTAACAGGACAAAGGAATTTGTCTGTGGCCTGAGATTTACCAGGGGCTTGAGGGGTCATAAAACCCTCACATCTTCAGACCCCTAGATCTCTCCTCCTCTGTTGGGGTTGAGAGATAATCTGTAGGGTTGTGGTCTCCTGTAACCTGACCTGATCAGGACAGTCATGACACTGGTATGGCAACTGCTCGGCCTCCGACCGAAAAGCACTACAGAGGGTAGTGCGTATGGCCCAGTATGTCTCTGGGGCCAAGCTTCCTGCCATCCAGAACCTCTATGCCAGGCGGTGTCAGAGGAAGTCCCTAAAAATTGTCAAAGACTCCAGCCACCCTAGTCATAGATTGTTCTCTCTACTACCTCTACTAGGAAGCGGTACCGGAGCACCAAGTCTAGGTCCAAGAGCCCCTCGCACAATGACTCTGTAACAGGTATATAGCCTCGCTATTGTTATTTTATTGCTGCTCTTTAATAACTTGTTACTTTTATTTCTTTTGTTTGGTATTTCTCTTAACTGTATTGTTGGTTAAGGGCTTGTAAGCAAACATTTCACTGTAATGTTGTATTCGGCGCATGTGACAAATACCATTTGATTTGATGTTACATTTGACCAGAGCCATGCATTTAGGGAGTTGGGCCATTGTGGCAGAGATGTTTTTTTCTCCCTATTCACAGTTCTGGTCTAGTTAAGGGGTGGTTGCCATGTTTCTAAATATAGTAACAATAAAATGATAAATTACTTACTATAAAATGTCACCTTTCTTATGACTAAAACAAATATGATCATATTTAGTGACAGTACAAACTTTGCCTCATTCCATATAACTGACGACAGATATTTTTCTGCCAAGCAACAGAGACACCGTTTGAATGATTTCAGACTCGTTACAACCTCATCTTTATGCACAAAGTGACCGAGAGAAAGCGGTCGTGTTTCAAATCTACCAAATTATTTTCTGTCTGAGAATATCACAGAAAGATGACACCGCGATTGCTGAAATTGCCACCCCTTTCATATGCCCTCCCCCAGACTGTGCTCTATTGATCAGAGGTAGAGAAAACACATTTATTTTGTCTGGATAACCCAGAGAATGTGACATGTCACTCCCTATGCAAAATATGGGGTTTGAAACATGACACTTCAAGTCAGCTGACAGAGTGGTAGCAGAGATCAGGCAGATGGGTCTTTCTGGCATGATAAGGCACCGGACCCCGACCCTGTGACCTTCACAGAACGCTTTGTACATCCAAATTTCAGTCAGAACCGGACTACCAAGATGGGCCAGCCCAATTTTCTGATTAGGTGAAATGAGCTCACGCAAACTCATATTCAAAGTCAAACGCGACATCAGCAAAGAGACCTGCTCAGATGGTCATCAGTTGGACAGTAAAGATCATGGAGCATTAAACATGGAAAGGGTGACTATAAATGTAGGAAGAGCACATTCTCACTCATAACTTTCTATTTTTTGGAGGCTTAAACCATGATTTGGTCAAACATTGAAGTGCATTTTCTTCATAATTCCTGTAATGAGCATGTCTGCCCTGTGCCTGTACCCTCGCTGGGGGCTGCTGCTATGATGAGCGAGCCCCTCTCCTCTCCTTTCCTCCCACATACTTGAGAGATAATGCACTCTGATTGTATTACATTTCAAAATGCAATTGCGCGAAAACAATGCTTTGGAAGGTCCGTCTCCTTGTCCCTGTCGAAGAGAGAAGGGTCTCTGCCATAGAATTAGGAATAGGAATACTAGAATGGACATGACCCTTTGTATGGTGGTATAAAAGGTCAGCCATTTTGGTAAGGGAGTTGTTCAACCCATAGAAATAGAATTTATAGAAAGAGTGTTGCCATTCAAGTCAATGATGGCATGATGGGTGGATTGACAGCCATTTTGAGTGTACCCATGCCTAGGTTGAAAATGACAAAGGTTTAGACAACAGGGTTCTAATATCCCATAACTCTTTGCAACAATGGGACAACAGCTATGCTAGTTAGCAATGGCACATTCACAGCTTTGTGAAAATGCTGTCTTAACCTGTATATTTTTGTCCTAGACCCATGCCAGGAAGTAAAAGATGGAAGTGTACCTTTCAATCTGTTCTGTGATTTGTTGAGTCAAATCAATTGATATTACAAAAAATACATTACATTGCTTGAGCCACATCAGTTAGCATGATTTAAATGAACATTCTACATTACTTTGGCAATCCAGCTTCAGTTGATAGAACATTCAAAAATACCATGGAAATTATTGGCAAATCACAATACCAGGCAGCCATTGTGAATGTACCCTTGAAATGACCAGTCAAATTACCAGGGTTAGAGCTTCCAAGCCTTTTCCATTCGTTCTAGTTGTATGGGTCAAATTAAATCAATTGTTATTTGTCACATGCTCCGAATAAAACAGTTTTAGACCTTAACGTTGGTAAGGGAGTTGTTCCCCCTTAAACGATTTAGATGCACTACTGTTCCACTGGATGTCATAAGGTGAATGCACCAATTTGTAAGTCGCTCTGGATAAGAGCGTCTGCTAAATGACTTAAATGTAAATGTTAAATGTTAACGTGAAATGCTTACTTACAATACCAACCATGGTCAGCCAGTACTGTGCTAAGATATTGTGGAAAACAATACATTTGGAGATTGTCTGCACTGTGTTTGTTACATAGCCAGACAGTTTTAGAGAAATTATTCCATTTTCGCTTAGGTCCCCCAAAAAGCTAGGTCAGGCTCTGACTGCATACATACTGTACTGTCTTTTGTGGGTACTTAGACCCACTGCGGCCCCTCATGATGAGTTCTGATTTATTTGGGCCCCCACCCATATCAAATTTGCCCATACCTTTGTCTAGAATGAACATTATGATGAATTTATTTGACACTTCTAAATTCTATAGCAGCCATGTTAGCGCCCCATTAACATTACATGAGGAATATTTAAACAATGCTATATATCTTAAAGTGGAACTGACAGTGTTTTAACGACTTTGCAGATTTCAAAACCAACTTTATAAGAGGTTTTAAAAATAGGTTCTACAATGGCATACAGTAAGGCACTGTTGGCAGAATATATGGATGCAGTTCAATGCATGATTAATATACAGTAAGGCACTGTTGGCAGAATATATGGATGCAGTTCAATGCATGATTAATATACAGTAAGGCACTGTTGGCAGAATATATGGATGCAGTTCAATGCATGATTAATATACAGTAAGGCACTGTTGGCAGAATATATGGATGCAGATCAATGCATGATTAATATACAGTAAGGCACTGTTGGCAGAATATATGGATGCAGTTCAATGCATGATTAATATACAGTAAGGCACTGTTGGCAGAATATATGGATGCAGTTCAATGCATGATTAATATACAGTAAGGCACTGTTGGCAGAATATATGGATGCAGTTCAATGCATGATTAATATATTTTACCAATAAATGTCTTGGTAGTCCAAGAAATATTGCAATCAGGTTGTAAATCACAGCTGGCCTAGTATATTGTTTGCTGCCACCACCCATTCGGGTTGCAGCGTTTCAGTTTCAATTACTTAATATTTTAAACAAAAACAGACCACTGTAACTAAGGCTGGGAATGTCAATACAATCAAACTATTCATAGGTTGCAGCTCTGTCACTCAGTCGCGTCATGCCATTGTTATGAATGTTCTCAAGCCGCCCTCTATTGGCGGCGCCATAGCAGTGCCCTATAAAGCAGTGAGAAACCCAGTCATTCTGAATGGAGGCTAACTACTGTGTAGTCTAAATTACACTATTGTGCCTCGACATACGATGACATTGCTGAAGTAGTCAAATATTTAGTAGGAAACAACTTTTCCAGCATTATCATGTAGTCAAATTTACTTTAGACAGAAGGCAATGTTGTCATTAGCTAGCAAAGTTTGTAAAAAATAGCTAGCAATGCTAACGTTAGATAGCTAAAATCCAGTGGCTGCATCTATACTGCATCTAGAGGGCACGCAAGATAGCGGTCAGTGCAGAGACATTTTTGGGGGAATTATTGGACTCATTGTAAAGGATTACCTTACCCAAATATGACCATTTGGTCATTTCTAAGGTCATAAAACCCCGTATGAATATGGTTTAGTTTGTTTACCAAAGTAGTTGATTACTTTCTGCAAGTTATTCACCTCTAAAACTAAGTTTGCGACAATACTAGACAGCCGGATCAGCTAGCTAGCTCAAAAACGAGCTTGTCTACATGGAAACTTCCACAACCAAAAGAAAGGAAGTGGAGAAATTGTCATATGAACAATTAACAGCAACAGATGGTATGGTATGGTTTTGGGTACTCCTCTTCAGAAATGTGGGGGGAAATACTACTATGGGTGATGAAAATGTGGTGAGCACGGACTACAATGCTCACAACTTGCAGTCCCCAGTACTCCAGTCAAGCCATAGGGAAAAAAGATGAGACGCCAAGAGGGTACAGTGGGGCAAAAAAAGTATTTAGTCAGCCACCAATTGTGCAAGTTCTCCCACTTAAAAAGATGAGAGGCCTGTAATTTTCATCATAGGTACACTTCAACTATGTCAGACAAAATGAGAAAAAAAATAAAGAAAATCACATTGTAGGATTTTTAATGAATTTATTTGCAAATTATGATGGAAAATAAGTATTTGGTCAATAACAATACTTTGTTATATACCCTTTGTTGGCAATGACAGAGGTCAAACGTTTTCTGTAAGTCTTCACAAGGTTTTCACACACTGTTGCTGGTGTTTTGGCCCATTACTCCATGCAGATCTCCTCTAGAGCAGTGATGTTTTGGGGCTGTTGCTGGGCAACACAGACTGTCAACTCCCTCCAAAGATTTTCTATGGGGTTGAGATCTGGAGACTGGCTAGGCCACTCCAGGACCTTGAAATGTTTCTTACGAAGCCACTCCTTCGTTGCTCGGGCGGTGTGTTTGGGATCATTGTCATGCTGAAAGACCCAGCCACGTTTCATCTTCAATGTCCTTGCTGATGGAAGGAGGTTTTCACTCAAAATCTCACGATACATGGCCCCATTCATTATAGCGTGTTAACCCATAAAAGGATTCTTTAATTAAATGAAAAACATGTTTTAAGTTTAAATGTTACAACAACCTATAGCTACGTTTTTGATATTTGGAGTTATTAAAAACGTATAGATTAGGGTCACAGCATATTACGCACATCTGCAAGTATAGCAGCAAAGGCTGAACAAATGATTTAGCTATTTTGTTTCAGTATGTTAAAATGCTATATACTAATAATAAGTGGACATTCTAAAATGCCATATTTGTTTTATTAAACAATGACCAGTTTGGATCACAGGTGTGTTTTTTTGTATAAACAAATATGCTATGTCTGGCCAGCGAATATGTTGTGTTTTTCAATATGGCTCGTGCTCTCTTATTTGTCAATCAAATGTACTTGTCGAGAAAATGGGTGGGCAGGCAGGCAAGTTCCGATTCAGTCGTCAAATCATGGGTTGGACAAGCAGGCGTTGGCAGGCAAGCTGCAGAAGGACGAGCAGGCTACTATTCCCCATCATTCATCAGTGCAATTTTGACGGCCAATGAGCTGAAAAACGTTTGAGAGGGTTTATTTAATGTTCCCTGGTTAGATGTTAGCGCATCTTGCTCTGGCTAGCTTTAGTTGTTGATCTTGATGTTGATGTGCATAGGTAACTGAGGGGGAGAGAGCCTACCTTTTCTTGGTTGTTTGATCAGTAGAATTATGAAGTTTCCAAATGTAAGAGGACTCCCATGGTATTTACATATTTGCAGAAATCAGTGTAGGCTGCTGAGGGGAGGACAGCTCATGATAATGGCTGGAATGGAGTGAATGGACCCATAAACAGCGTATATGTTTGATACCATTCCATTGACTCCATTCCAACCATTATTAATGACCCAGCCTTTGAACAGTTGCTACTGCCTGTAAACACTCCGGCCCTGGAAAGGACAGATGTAACGGTTTTCTTCCGTGGAAGGAGAGGACCAAAATGCAGCGTAGTTCGTGTTCAACATGTTTAATAAAAGACGATAACTTGAACACTACACAAAATAACAAACGTGGCAAAACCCGAAACAGTCCTATCTGGTGCAGAGAACAAAGACAGGAAACAACCACCCACAAACCCCAACACAGTCCTATCTGGTGCAGAGAACACAAAGACAGGAAACAACTACCCACAAACCAACACAGTCCTATCTGATGCAGAGAAAACAAAGACAGGAAACAACCACCCACAAACCAACACAGTCCTATCTGGTGCAGAGAACACAAAGACAGGAAACAACCACCCACAAACCCCAACACAGTCCTATCTGGTGCAGAGAACACAAAGACAGGAAACAACCACCCACAAACCGCAACACAGTCCTATCTGGTGCAGAGAACACAAAGACAGGAAACAACCACCCACAAACCCCAACACAAAACAAGCTACCTAAATATGGTTCCCAATCAGAGACAGTGACTAACATCTGCCTCTGATTGAGAACCATATCAGGTCATACATAGAAACGGACAAACTAGACACACAAGATAGAATGCTCACCCAGCTCACGTCCTGACCAACATTAAAACAAGGAAAACACAAAATAACTATTATTTACTGCAGTGTCTATTAATTGTCCAAACACACGGCTGCTTTCCCACTCTATATTGCAATAGAATTTTCACAAATGTCTCACTATACGTCATTCTTAAACATTCTATGAATTTATGAAAAGGTCAAAATGACCATATCTAAACGCTTGATTGTCAGAAAATGTAAAGAAAAATAATAATAAGTAATATTCTTCCTGGGGGTGTATATGAACAGATTTTAATGAAATGTCATGTTGCTAAAATGCTGTCAGCTCCACTTTGTCTAGAATTAGAACAATATTCAGAATTTGAATGTCACGTTCGACGTAATGATCGGAGCAAGGCGCAGCGTGGTATGCGTACATTCTCTTTTATTGCATGAACACCGAACAAACCAACAAAAATAACAAACGAAACGTGAAGCTACACAAAATAGTGCTCACAGGCAACTACACATAGTCAAGATCCCACAAACATAAAAGGGAAATGGCTACCTAAATATGATCCCCAATCAGAGACAGCGATACACAGCTATCTGTGATTGGGAACCATATCAGGCCAACATAAAATACAAAACCCCTAGAAGAACAAAACTAGGGCGTGACATTGAAAAGTTGGCCCAGGTCTTAATACATGGCTCTGCATCTGACTAAATGGGGTGACCAAATACAGTCACTCTGTGGGCAGGCAGTCAATCCAGTCCGTACTCTCATGTCACATTTCATACATTTTGCATGGACACTAGGTTGATCATGTGAACATAAATAAATGAAATATATGTAATTTACCAGACACTTTCATCCAAAGCGACTTACAGCCATGAATGCATACATTTTATGTATGGGTGGAATTGAACCCACTACCCTGGCGTTACAAGCACCAACTGAGCTACAAAAGGAGCCCATTGTGGGTAACCTACAGCTTTGAGAGGTACAGTATGCCTCTACTTTTCATAAGAGTTAAGTGCTTTTGTGATTGTCATGCACCTATAGACCTCCAGTACTACTTGAAAAGTAGTCACTTAATTTTCTAGTTCCCTTAAAACTTCCTCTGATGATTTATCCAAACAAAATAATTTTTTAGAAGAAATACTGTATATAAAACCTACGTTGCTACTGTGTCTAAGGGTAGATTGACGTGTTGTTTCATGTTCTTGCAAGACACAGAAGTTTGTTGGAAGTGTACATGATTCTCAGAGGCAACCCCTGTCTTTCAACAACATACAACAAATGAAGTCTTGAAGGATTACTGTCTAATTAGTGTCCCTCTCATACACTAAGTTCCCTTGTGTGTGATTAGTGAGGTGTGTGTGTGTGTGTGTGTGTGTGTGTGTGTGTGTGTTTCTGTTTTGCTGTTATGATTTCACTATGCATGCGATAACAACTACATGTTGTCCATTTTTGTTTATCTAAAATGTTTTTATTCTAATGGTGTGTGTCTTCATTGCAATCACACCACAGACTTTCAACCAGTGTTGACACGCCCAAGAATTCTCAAATAATATTGTTTATATTTTGGGTCATAAAGAATTGTGCTAATTACAGAAGATTATACTGTATACTATGAAGGGAAAATAATATATTGCATTCTCTTTTTAAAAGTAATTTGACTTTTCATGTTGAAAGATAAGGTAACCAAATCATGGTGTTGGCCTTTTTCTACAGTAGCCAACTAGGGTTGCTTCCATAATGGTAATGAATTGGCTATGAAAGCTAATCTTGAAAGCTTATACACACACTTTGTTCTTTTGGTCTGTTTACACCTCAGAACAGTACACCCCAGAACAGTCTATGGGGCTGTTACCTAATTGAATAAATTATTAATGCTGGAACCCTCTGGGATGCTTTAAAAGACTGCTGCTGCTTTCTGTTCCTAGGGAATGTATAAATGCTTTACTAATGTCATTAGACAAGCTGGGCCTTGGGATTACAATATATTTTTGCGTTGACCCTTAATGATCCCCTGGAACAGCACTGTCTGTGAAAGGGTGACTACACGAATGAATCACATGACAAAACCTACTCACAGATATTGAAAGGTTGAGAGAGAGGGGAGCTCAATGGAATACAATATTAAAAAGGTAGCCGCCTAAGTCATAATTTAAAAAACATAGTCACGACCAAAATGATTGGCACTCTTGATAAAGATGAGCAAACTGAGCTACTGTACACTGTATGCAACAAAAACAATGAAAAACTGTATTTATTTTATATTAATACAATTGCTCAGAGAAAAATATGTTAGTAAAAAAATATCTAAAAAGATATAGGTGTCAAAATGATTGGCACCCGTGTTTTCAATACTTGGTGCACCTTCCCCATGCGCGGATAACGGCACTTTGCCCTTTTCTATAATGTTTTATTAGATTGAATAACACATTTGGAGGGATCTTAGACCATTCCTCCTAACAGAATCTTGATATCCTTCGATCTGCGCTTATGGACTGCCCTCGTCAATTCAAAATACAGGTGTCAATGGGGTTCTAGTCCTGAGACAGAAGGATATTGCAAAATGTTGATTTTTGTGGTCAATTAAACATTTAATTGTGGATCTTTATATCTGCTTGGGGATATTGTCTTGCTGGAAGAGTCACTTGCGGTCAAGTTTCTTTCAAGGCCAAACCCACCACTGGTGTGCCTGGCTGAAGAGATGTATTTTCATCTACTCTGACCATAGCACCCGGTTCCAATCCAAGTGGCAATGCTGTAACTCCAGGCATTTATATGTGTTGGTTGCTACCAATAAAGGCTTGTTTAAGGCAAGCCTCCCGAACAAGTTTTCTCACTGTGCGTGTGCACAAGATACACCTTTGTCATTTTCCAGGCAAGTTTCCCACTGTTCCAGTAATCTTACACTTCTTTATTGTTGCCCTAATAGTGGCAAGTGGTACAATTGGTTTGTCAATAGTTTATTGGTGCCCCTTGCCTGATTTCTGAAAGTCAACAACTATTTGTTTCTTGTCATTTGTGAGTTCATTGCCTTTCTTTATGGTGATGGATGACAATGGATTATACATTTGTGTTACCTCATTTTTTTAACCCAGTGTTTTTTTGTATTAATTATGAAAGAAAATATTTTTCTCTGAGCAATTGTATTAGTATAAAAAATGTATTTACAAAATGTGCATACAGTATAGCTCAGTATTTCTATGATTTATTTTACAGTCTTTTTTGCTCATCTATACCAAGGGTGCCGATAATTTTGGTTGTGACTGAATAAAGAGCAGGGGGAGGGATGTCCTCACAGGCAAAGGTCCTACCTTGAGATCTGTGCATGGAATTCACCATGGAATTCACCATTCAATACCTAGGTTTACCTCCACTGTACTCACATCCTACCATACCTTTGTCTGTACATTATACCTTGATGCTATTTTATCGCCCCCAGAAACCTCCTTTTACTCTCTGTTCCAGACGTTCTAGACGACCAATTCTTATTGCTTTTAGCCGTACCCTTATTCTTCTCCTCCTATGTTCCTCTGGCGATGTAGAGGTGAATCCAGGCCCTGCAGAACTGATTGAACTGATTGCCCCCCATCTATCTTCAGAGCTCGTGCTGCTAGGCGACCTAAACTGGAACATGCTTAACACCCCAGCCATCCTACAATCTAAACTTGATGCCCTCAATCTCACACAAATTATCAATGAACCTACCAGGTACCCCCGCAAAGCCTTAAACACGGGCACCCTCATAGATATCATCCTAACCAACTTCCCCTCTAAATACACCTCTGCTGTCTTCAACCAAGATCTCAGCGATCACTGCCTCATTGCCTGCATCCATAATGGGTCAGCGGTCAAACGACCTCCACTCATCACTGTAAAACGCTCCCTGAAACACTTCAGCGAGCAGGCCTTTCTAATCGACCTGGCCGGGGTGTCCTGGAAGGATATTGATCTCATCCCGTCAGTAGAGGATGCCTGGATATTTTTTAAAAATGCCTTCCTAACAATGTTAAATAAACATGCCCCATTCAAGAAAATTAGAACCAGGAACAGATATAGCCCTTGGTTCTCCCCAGACCTGACTGCCCTTAACCAACACAAAAACATCCTATGGCGTTCTGCATTAGCATCGAACAGTCCCCGTGATATGCAGCTGTTCAGGGAAGCTAGAAACCGTTATACACAGGCAGTTAGAAAAGCCAAGGCTAGCTTTTTCAAGCAGAAATTTGCTTCCTGCAACACTAACTCTAAAAAGTTCTGGGACACTGTAAAGTCCATGGAGAATAAGAACACCTCCTCCCAGCTGCCCACTGCACTGAAGATAGGAAACACTGTCACCACTGATAAATCCACCATAATTGAGAATTTCAATAAGCATTTTTCTACGGCTGGCCATGCTTTCCACCTGGCAACTCCTACCCCGGTCAACAGCACTGCACCCCCAACAGCAACTCGCCCAAGCCTTCCCCATTTCTCCTTCTCCCAAATCCATTCAGCTGAAGTTCTGAAAGAGCTGAAAAATCTGGACCCCTACAAATCAGCCGGGCTAGACAATCTGGACCCTTTCTTTCTAAAATTATCTGCCGAAATTGTTGCCACCCCTATTACTAGCCTGTTCAACCTCTCTTTCGTGTCATCTGAGATTCCCAAAGATTGGAAAGCAGCTGCGGTCATCCCCCTCTTCAAAGGGGGACACTCTTGACCCAAACTGCTACAGACCTATATCTATCCTACCATGCCTTTCTAAGGTCTTCGAAAGCCAAGTCAACAAACAGATTACCGACCATTTCGAATCTCACCATACCTTCTCTGCTATGCAATCTGGTTTCAGAGCTGGTCATGGGTGCACCTCAGCCACGCTCAAGGTCCTAAACGATATCTTAACCGCCATCGATAAGAAACATTACTGTGCAGCCGTATTCATTGATCTGGCCAAGGCTTTCGACTCTGTCAACCACCACATCCTCATCGGCAGACTCGACAGCCTTGCTTTCTCAAATGATTGCCTCGCCTGGTTCACCAACTACTTCTCTGATAGAGTTCAGTGTGTCAAATCGGAGGGTCTGCTGTCCGGACCTCTGGCAGTCTCTATGGGGGTGCCACAGGGTTCAATTCTTGGACCGACTCTCTTCTCTGTATACATCAATGAGGTCGCTCTTGCTGCTGGTGAGTCTCTGATCCACCTCTATGCAGACGACACCATTCTGTATACTTCCGGCCCTTCTTTGGACACTGTGTTAACAACCCTCCAGGCAAGCTTCAATGCCATACAACTCTCCTTCCGTGGCCTCCAATTGCTCTTAAATACAAGTAAAACTAAATGCATGCTCTTCAACCGATCGCTACCTGCACCTACCCGCCTGTCCAACATCACTACTCTGGACGGCTCTGACTTAGAATACGTGGACAACTACAAATACTTAGGTGTCTGGTTAGACTGTAAACTCTCCTTCCAGACCCATATCAAACATCTCCAATCCAAAGTTAAATCTAGAATTGGCTTCCTATTTCGCAACAAAGCATCCTTCACTCATGCTGCCAAACATACCCTTGTAAAATTGACCATCCTACCAATCCTCGACTTTGGCGATGTCATTTACAAAATAGCCTCCAATACCCTACTCAACAAATTGGATGCAGTCTATCACAGTGCTATCCGTTTTGTCACCAAAGCCCCATATACTACCCACCATTGCGACCTGTACGCTCGTTGGCTGGCCCTCGCTTCATACTCGTCGCCAAACCCACTGGCTCCATGTCATCTACAAGACCCTGCTAGGTAAAGTCCCCCTTATCTCAGCTCGCTGGTCACCATAGCATCTCCCACCTGTAGCACACGCTCCAGCAGGTATATCTCTCTAGTCACCCCCAAAACCAATTCTTTCTTTGGCCGCCTCTCCTTCCAGTTCTCTGCTGCCAATGACTGGAACGAACTACAAAAATCTCTTAAATTGGAAACACTTATCTCCCTCACTAGCTTTAAGCACCAACTGTCAGAGCATCTTACAGATTACTGCACCTGTACATAGCCCACCTATAATTTAGCCCAAACAACTACCTCTTTCCCAACTGTATTTAATTGATTTATTTATTTTGCTCCTTTGCACCCCATTATTTTTATTTCTACTTTGCACATTCTTCCATTGCAATACTACCATTCCAGTGTTTTACTTGCTATATTGTATTTACTTTGCCACCATGGCCTTTTTTGCCTTTACATCCCTTCTCACCTAATTTGCTCACATTGTATATAGACTTGTTTTTTTTTTTTTTTTTTTTTTTACTGTTTTATTGACTGTATGTTTGTTTTACTCCATGTGTAACTCTGTGTCGTTGTATGTGTCGAACTGCTTTGCTTTATCTTGGCCAGGTCGCAATTGTAAATGAGAACTTGTTCTCAACTTGCTTACCTGGTTAAATAAAGGTGAAATAAATTGTCATCAATGCAAGTTTTATGAGAGAGATTTGGTCTCATGAGGGATTTGGCACTCTATGATTACAGTTCACTCATGAAGGACTTAGGGCCCAATTCAACCAATTACTGAAAAATAAAAACTCAAAATGTATGTGCCTTATAGAACTATGAGCCAATCAGAGTGTATGCATGTTCTAGTGTGCAGTTTTTGGAAACAAATCAGTATGTAGCTGTCTAATGAGAATCATGACGTGGGATTCCTCAAGTGGCTGAGAGAAGGTGGTTCAGAAAGGGGATAAATTCAGAGACA
Source organism: Oncorhynchus nerka (assembly GCF_034236695.1). Taxonomy (NCBI): domain Eukaryota; kingdom Metazoa; phylum Chordata; class Actinopteri; order Salmoniformes; family Salmonidae; genus Oncorhynchus; species Oncorhynchus nerka. The sequence continues at coordinate 19,402,135 of NC_088406.1, read as the reverse complement.
TCCAATGCCAGTCGGTTCGGAGTGTCATCTACCAGCTGTGTGTGAAACCTGGCGCACAAGGCTTGCCTGGTAAGTATTGAACTTAACAATACATTAACATAACTGGACCTTGTAACCAACAGTATGTTTTCTAGATGATTCACATGATATATTTTACGTTACAATCAATGCACCAGTTTGACAATGCAGACTGTTTTTATGCAATTCTTTTCACAGATATTCCATCATGTAGCAGTAAATACAAACTGAACTGTATCAGTGACCACAGACTTATTCTGTACTGATAGTGGTACATGGCTGTTATATTCAAGCAAGTGCTGGGAGTTGGTGATGTTGCCCTACACTCTCCATTAGAGATTCTGCTAATCACTGTAGATCAATTTACAATATTTTGCCTCTTTTTTATATATTTTTTTGTATTTTACAGGAACATGGAGCCAAACAACAGAACAACACATACGGTAACAGAATTCCTCATCACAGGATTGGATGAAGTACAACACCCAAAGCTGGTGGGAGCAGCCATTTTGTTGGTCCTCTTTCTCATTCTGATCGGAAGCATCACTAACATTTGTGTCATAGCATTCAACAAGCCTCTGCATACCCCCATGTACTTTTTTATTTGCTCGCTGGCAATGGTAGACATAGTCTACACCAGCGGCATTAGTGTTACAATGCTTAACGTTCTCCTTGGAGAGGAGAGAAGAGTCCCCTATGCACCCTGCATGATACAGTGCTTCTTATTTACTTTAGGAAGCACTATGGAACCCTTCGCTATTGCTCTGATGGCTTATGATCGCCTTATTGCAATTTCATATCCTCTTCGATATCAGACTATCTTAACTAATAAAAATGTATGTTTACTTATAACAGCGACTTGGGCACTAGGCTGCATGTTTGCCAGTTTGTTTACTGGCTTTGTGAACAATCTGCCCTTTTGTGGCTCAAATAAACTCCAATATAGCTTTTGTGAATATGCAGCCTTAGTAAGAGCAGCATGTGTGAATCCTACATATTATTTCAACGCAATATCTGCTGTGGGGACTGCTATATTATGGGTTAATTTAGCCTTGATAATCGTCTCATACATGAAGATAGTTCATGTAGTGATACAAATGTCTTCATCCAAAGACAGGATGAAAACATTTAACACCTGTGTCTCCCACATGATAGTGGTGGCTTGCTTCTTTATCCCCAAGGTGTTGTTAATGTTGGTCACCAGGGTTGGTTTGGTTCTCACGCTCTCTCACAGAAATGGCCTAATCATTGGCTCTACTCTGGGCCCCTCTCTTGTGAACCCACTTGTGTATTGTCTCAAAACCAAGGAGATTCGAGGGCGCCTGAAATATATTTTCAAGAGATCTGAAATTAGTCCAAATATGTAATGGTTAGGGTTACCAAAGCCATTTCTTGTTTCTTGCTTGTTCCAAAAACAATGTGGTTTAGTCAATATTGTTTCCATGTTATTTCATCATCATTGTAATCATGTTGAATCAATGTTGAGTTTTGATTGAATTTACGAAAACTCATCAGTGGCTTGTATCTCAAATTAACCAGTCTCTTTCAACTCTGAATCAACTCTGAATCAACAAGAGTGTCAAGGTTTGCTTGATTTAGATCACAGGTGTCAAACTCATTCCATGGAAGGCAATGTGTCTACAGGTGTTCACTCCTGTCCTTTACTGATCACGGGAGCTCACTGGTTAGTTAGGAACTCCCCTCACCTGATACTATAGGTCTTAATTGGTCACTGGTTAGTTAGGAACTCCCCTCACCTGATACTCTAGGTCTTAATTGGTCACTGGTTAGTTAGGAACTCCCCTCACCTGATACTATAGGTCTTAATTGGTCACTGGTTAGTTAGGATCTCCCCTCACCTGATACTATAGGTCTTAATTGGTCACTGGTTAGTTAGGAACTCCCCTCACCTGATACTCTAGGTCTTAATTGGTCACTGGTTAGTTAGGAACTCCCCTCACCTGAAACTCTGAATTGGTCACTGGTTAGTAGGTCTTATACTATAGGTCACTGGTTAGTTAGGAACTCCCCTCACCTGATACTATAGGTCTTAATTGGTCACTGGTTAGTAAGGAACTCCCCTCACCTGATACTCTAGGTCTTAATTGGTCACTGATTAGTAAGCAACTCCCATCACCTGATATTCTAGGTCTTAATTGCACACAAATTGTAAGGAAATAAAGAAAAACAGTAGACGCTGAGGCCTCCAAGGAATGATTTGACACGCCTGATTTAGATTAGTTTGATGTCTGTTGACAACTCAATTAAATGTCAGTCAAAATTGATTTGATTTGACATTTTAGCCCATTCTAACCATATTTAATATTATCTGCTATTAAATGCAATTTTTGAAATGTCAAGTGTTATCATAAAGCATATGTAGTAATGGACCACTATTAGATTATTGCAGTATTATCTTATAAATATGATCTGATCTAGACAATTGACTACATTATTGTTGCAGTTCTTAAGATTAACAGCACCAAAGGCCGCCTCAAAACCCTTTCTATCTGCAGTGGCCAGCTGATCATCATTGCCCTCTATATTCTCCCTAGAATTTGTATGTATCTGTCCAGTAATACCGGCATTAGATTCAGCACTGATTTACATATTGTTATTATCATGTTGTATAGCCTGCTCCCTCCTATGATCAATCTACTGATATACTATTTCAAGACAAAAGATATAAAACAGAGCTTGATGAAAAGATTCAAAAGATGAACTGGTCCACAGAAAGAGAGTCTCTGCTGTATCTTAATGATTTAGCTATGTAACTACAAATAGTTTCATACAATACATTATGTTGTACAGATGCTTAATGATTTAAAATTGTTTATAAAAAATGTATCAAAACAAAATGTATTTATCATCCATTTTTATCTCATTTATTGTTATTGGAACTGCTTAATAAATGTTTAATTTAAAAGTGCATTTTTGGACTGTAAGGGTTTTCTTCTGGTGAATAGAGGCGGACCAAAATGCAGCGTGGTGGTTATTCATGTTTTTAATAAAGACGACTATACATGAACAGACTATACAAAACAAGAAAAGTGAAAACCTAAACAGTCCTACCTGGTGCAAACACAGAGACAGGAACAATCACCCACAAAACCCAACACAAAACAGGCTACCTAAATATGGTTCCCAATCAGAGACAATGACTAACACCTGCCTCTGATTGAAAACCATATCAGGCCAAACATAGAAATAGACAAACCAGACACACAACATAGAATGCCCACCCAGCTCACGTCCTGACCAACACTAAAACAAGGAAAACACATACGAACGATGGACAGAACGTGACATGGACCCATAAATTAATTATATATACCCCTTAAATTCAAATCTGGACCTTGAAGTTAGTTCCATTGTTTTTTTTATTCTTCCCATCTAAACAAGGACTGATTTAAACCTGGGAAATTAATGATTAGCTGCACCACCGAAAGCATCTGACTGGTTGTATCACTGCCTGGTATGGCAACTGCTCGGCCTCCGACCGCAAGGCACTACAGACATTAGTACGAACGGCCCAGTACATTACTGGGGCCAAGCTTCCTCCCATACAGGACCTCTATACCAGGCGGTGTCAGAGGAAGGCCCTAAAAATTGTCAAAGACTCCAGCCACTCTGGTCATAGACTGTTCTCTCTGCTACCACATGGCAAGCAGTATCGGAGCTCCAAGTCTAGGTCCAAGAAGCTTCTAAACAGTTTCTACCCCCAAGCCATAAGACTCCTGAACATCTAGTTCAGGCTACCCAGACTATTTGCAGTCCCCCCCCCTCCCCCCCCTCCCTCTCACCCCCTCTTTACACCACTGCTACTCTCTGTTGTCATCTATTGCATAGTCACTTTAATAACTCTACGTACATGTACATAATATCTCAACTAAACCGGTGCCCCCGCACATTGACTCTGTATCGGTACCCCCTGTATACAGTCTCGCTACTGTTATTTTACTGCTGATCTTTAATTAATTGATTCTTTTATCTCTTACTCTAATCTGTAATTTTTTTGAAACTGCATTGTTGGTTAGGGGCTCGTAAGTAATCATTTCACTGTAAGGTCTACACCTGTTGTATTCGGCACATGTGACAAATACAATTTGATTTGATCAGGTAGAACAGAAAAGAATCAGGCGCCGGACCTCGTTGGGTCAGATTTGAATAACCCTGATATATAGCCATTGTTTCTTCAACAATATAACTTATAGATGCGTCAAGAGTTTAGTTGAACTGTCATACCACCAGCACAACCTAAATATAAGCTTGTTTTACTCCAATATTTGTAAACCATTTAAATGTAAGCAAACACTGAATAGCCTTAAAACATGGTGACAATAAAAAATGTTATATCATGGATGGTCATTCCTTGCATCCATAGTTCTGTCTATGAATTTGAGAGTGGTTGCATTTCTCCTGGCCTAAAAAACAAAACAGAGGCAGGGTGTCCACTTTGATTTTGTTTCTACTAAGGATTCGATTTATAAGGTGTCTTGTTATAAGGATTCCTGAATACTCTTTATTGTTGCAACAGTGCCATAATGTGCTGTAATTCCTTTTGTTTTCCCAATCTGGAATACATCACCATCAAATGTCGACCACATTAGCTGCCGAGAAAATTTTCTTTGGTTATTTTCCCCCCAAACCGAAACAGCGACGGCTCACAAGGAACTACACTGGTCTTTGTGCAAACTGGAAATGGCATATCCTAACATGGCATTTATTGTTGCTGGATAATGCTCTCAAAATTCTACCAAACACATTTCCCATGCTACACGTGGAGAGAACCTGCTTGACCTTTGTTACTCTCCCTTCTGTGTCGGCTACAAGGCCCTCCCCCACCCTCCCTTGGGGAAAATCAGATCACACCACCATCCTGCTCCTACCCATGGATAGATGGCAGGATTCACACAAAAAAAAATTGAAAACCACTCTATTTTACCACGGTAAGGTGACTGGGAACATGGACGGGTACAGACAGGTTAGCTTTGACCTCTGACCTCTGGCAATATCTGGCTGGAGGGTTTATGAACATACTCAATCTCCCCCTATCCCAGTCTGTTGTCCACACTTGCTTCAAGACGTCCACCATTGTTGCTGTACCAAAGATAGCGAAGGTAAGTGATCTAAACTACTATCGCCTGGTAGCATTCACTTCTGACATCATGAAATGCTTTTAGAGGCTAGTTAAGGATCATATCACCTCCACCTTACCCGACACCCTAGACTCACAACAATTTGCATACCGCCCCAACAGATCCACAGACGTCGCAATGGCCATTTCACTGCACACTGCCCTATCCCACCTGGACAAGAGGAATACCTATGTAAGAATGCTGTTCATAGACTACAGCTCATCCTTCAAAACCATAGTGCCCTAGGTGGTGAAGGTAGGCTGCAACACTTCCGCAATGTTGACCCTCAAAACGGGGGCCCCACAGAGGTGTGTGTTGAACCCCCGCCTGTACTCCCTGTTCATCCTTGAATGCTTGTCCACGCATGTCTCCAACTCAATCATCAAGTTTGCTGAAAACACAACAGTGGTAGGCCTGATACCAACATTGCCGAGACAGCCTATAGGGAGGAGGTGAGGGGCCTGGCGGAAGAGTGACAGGAACATTACCTCTCGCTCAATGTCAACAAAACTAAAGAGGTGATTGTGGAATACAGGAGACAGCAGAGAGAGAATGCCCCCCTCCACATTGATGTGCTGCAGCTTAAAGTTATTTGGCATGCATGCCACTGAGGACCTGAAATGGTCCCTTAAAACAGACATTTTTTTATTTATTTTTATTTCACCTTTATTTAACCAGGTAGGCTAGTTGAGAACAAGTTCTCATTTGCAACTGCGACCTGGCCAAGATAAAGCATAGCAGTGTGAACAGACAACACAGAGTTACACATGGAGTAAACAATTAACAAGTCAATAACACAGTAGAAAAAAAGGGGAGTCTATATACAATGTGTGCAAAAGGCATGAGGTAGGCGAATAATTACAATATTGCAGATTAACACTGGAGTGATAAATTATCAGATGATCATGTACAGGTAGAGATATTGGTGTGCAAAAGAGCAGAAAAGTAAATAAATAAAAACTGTGGGGATGAGGTAGGTGAAAATGGGTGGGCTATTTACCAATAGACTATGTACAGCTGCAGCGATCGGTTAGCTGCTCAGATAGCTGATGTTTGAAGTTGGTGAGGGAGATAAAAGTCTCCAACTTCAGCGATTTTTGCAATTCGTTCCAGTCACAGGCAGCAGAGTACTGGAACGAAAGGCGGCCGAATGAGGTGTTGGCTTTAGGGATGATCAGTGGGATACACCTGCTGGAGCGCGTGCTACGGGTGGGTGTTGCCATCGTGACCAGTGAACTGAGATAAGGCGGAGCTTTACCTAGCATGGCCTTGTAGATGACCTGGAGCCAGTGGGTCTGGCGACGAATATGTAGCGAGGGCCAGACGACTAGAGCATACAAGTCGCAGTGGTGGGTAGTATAAGGTGCTTTAGTGACAAAACGGATGGCACTGTGATAAACTGCATCCAGTTTGCTGAGTAGAGTGTTGGAAGCAATTTTGTAGATGACATCGCCGAAGTCGAGGATCGGTAGGATAGTCAGTTTTACTAGGGTAAGCTTGGCAGCGTGAGTGAAGGAGGCTTTGTTGCGGAATAGAAAGCCGACTCTTGATTTGATTTTCGATTGGAGATGTTTGATATGAGTCTGGAAGGAGAGTTTGCAGTCTAGCCAGACACCTAGGTACTTATAGGTGTCCACATATTCAAGGTCGGAGCCATCCAGGGTGGTGATGCTAGTCGGGCATGCGGGTGCAGGCAGCGATCGGTTGAAAAGCATGCATTTGGTTTTACTAGCGTTTAAGAGCAGTTGGAGGCCACGGAAGGAGTGTTGTATGGCATTGAAGCTCGTTTGGAGGTTAAATAGCACAGTGTCCAATGACGGGCCGAAAGTATATAGAATGGTGTTGTCTGCGTAGAGGTGGATCAGGGAATCGCCCGCAGCAAGAGCAACATCATTGATATATACAGAGAAAAGAGTCGGCCCGAGAATTGAACCCTGTGGCACCCCCATAGAGACTGCCAGAGGACCGGACAGCATGCCCTCCGATTTGACACACTGAACTCTGTCTGCAAACTAATTGGTGAACCAGGCAAGGCAGTCATCCGCAAAACCGAGGCTACTGAGTCTGCCGATAAGAATATGGTGATTGACAGAGTCGAAAGCCTTGGCAAGGTCGATGAAGACGGCTGCACAGTACTGTCTTTTATCGATGGCGGTTATGATATCGTTTAGTACCTTGAGTGTGGCTGAGGTGCACCCGTGACCGGCTCGGAAACCAGATTGCATAGCGGAGAAGGTACGGTGGGATTCGAGATGGTCAGTGACCTGTTTGTTGACTTGGCTTTCGAAGACCTTAGATAGGCAGGGCAGGATGGATATAGGTCTGTAACAGTTTGGGTCCAGGGTGTCTCCCCCTTTGAAGAGGGGGATGACTGCGGCAGCTTTCCAATCCTTGGGGATCTCAGACGATATGAAAGAGAGGTTGAACAGGCTGGTAATAGGGGTTGCGACAATGGCGGCGGATAGTTTCAGAAATAGAGGGTCCAGATTGTCAAACCCAGCTGATTTATACGGGTCCAGGTTTTGCAGCTCTTTCAGAACATCTGCTATCTGGATTTGGGTAAAGGAGAACCTGGAGAGGCTTGGGCGAGGAGCTGCGGGGGGGGCGGAGCTGTTGGCCGAGGTAGGAGTAGCCAGTCGGAAGTCATGGCCAGCCGTTGAGAAATGCTTGTTGAAGTTTTCGATAATCATGGATTTATCGGTGGTGACCGTGTTCCCTAGCCTCAGTGCAGTGGGCAGCTGGGAGGAGGTGCTCTTGTTCTCCATGGACTTCACAGTGTCCCAGAACTTTTTGGAGTTGGAGCTACAGGATGCAAACTTCTGCCTGAAGAAGCTGGCCTTAGCTTTCCTGACTGACTGCGTGTATTGGTTCCTGACTTCCCTGAACAGCTGCATATCGCGGGGACTATTCGATGCTATTGCAGTCCGCCACAGGATGTTTTTGTGCTGGTCGAGGGCAGTCAGGTCTGGAGTGAACCAAGGGCTGTATCTGTTCTTAGTTCTGCATTTTTTTAACGGAGCATGCTTATCTAAAATGGTGAGGAAGTTACTCTTAAAGAATGACCAGGCATCATCAACTGACGGGATGAGGTCAATGTCCTTCCAGGATACCCGGGCCAGGTCGATTAGAAAGGCCTGCTCACAGAATTGTTTTAGGGAGCGTTTGACAGTGATGAGGGGTGGTCGTTTGACTGCGGCACCGTAGCGGATACAGGCAATGAGGCAGTGATCGCTGAGATCCTGGTTGAAGACAGCGGAGGTGTATTTGGAGGGCCAGTTGGTCAGGATGACGTCTTTGAGGGTGCCCTTGCTTACAGAGTTAGGGTTGTACCTGGTGGGTTCCTTGATGATTTGTGTGAGATTGAGGGCATCTAGCTTAGATTGTAGGACTGCCGGGGTGTTAAGCATATCCCAGTTTAGGTCACCTAACAGAACAAACTCTGAAGCTAGATGGGGGGCAATCAATTCACAAATGGTGTCCAGGGCACAGCTGGGAGCTGAGGGGGGTCGGTAGCAGGCGGCAACAGTGAGAGACTTATTTCTGGAGAGAGTAATTTTCAGAATTAGTAGTTCGAACTGTTTGGGTATGGACCTGGAAAGTATGACATTACTTTGCAGGCTATCTCTGCAGTAGACTGCAACTCCTCCCCCTTTGGCAGTTCTATCTTGACGGAAGATGTTATAGTTGGGTATGGAAATCTCTGAATTTTTGGTGGCCTTCCTGAGCCAGGATTCAGACACGGCAAGGACATCAGGGTTAGCAGAGTGTGCTAAAGCAGTGAGTAAAACAAACTTAGGGAGGAGGCTTCTGATGTTGACATGCATGAAACCAAGGCTTTTTCGATCACAGAAGTCAACAAATGAGGGTGCCTGGGGACATGCAGGGCCTGGGTTTACCTCCACATCACCCGCGGAACAGAGAAGGAGTAGTATGAGGGTGCGGCTGAAGGCTATCAAAACTGGTCGCCTAGAGAATTGGGGACAGAGAATAAGAGGAGCAGGTTTCTGGGCATGGTAGAATATATTCAGGGCATAATGCGCAGACAGCGGTATGGTGGGGTGCGGGTACAGCGGAGGTAAGCCCAGGCACTGGGTGATGATGAGAGAGGTTGTATCTCTGGACATGCTGGTTGTAATGGGTGAGGTCACCGCATATGTGGGAGGTGGGACAAAGGAGGCATCAGGGGTATGAGGAGGGGGACTAGGGGCTCCATAGTGAACTAAAACAATGATAACTAACCTAAGCAACAGTATACAAGGCATATTGACATTTGAGAGAGACATACAGCGAGGCATACAGTAATCACAGGTGTTGAATTGGGAAAGCTAGCTAAAACAGTAGGTGAGACAACAGCTAATCAGCTAGCACAACAACAGCAGGTAAAATGGCGTTGACTAGGCAACGGGGCCGAAGGATAAAACAAACAAGCAGAATGGAGTACCGTGATTAATGGACAGTCCAGCGTGCATCAGCTATGTAGCCAAGTGATCAGTGTCCAGGGGGCAGCGGTGGATGGGGCGGGGGAGCTGGACTGGCGAGTGTTATCCAGGTTAAAAAACTAATAATGACTAAATAGCTTGTAGCTAGTTAGCTGGTTAGCTTCTGGAGGTTCTTGAGTGTGTTCTAAAAATTAAAAATAATAGCGATTCCGTATCACATTGGGTGAGGCAGGTTTCCGGAAGGTATAAACAAATTTTAAAGAAAATCGGGAAGAGATAGAAAGACATAATGGAGAAAAAGGCACAACAGTGCCTCATCAACCTCAGGAGGCTGAAGAAATGTGGGTTGACCGCTAAGAACATCACAAACTTCTATAGATGCACCATCGAGAGCATTCTGTTGGGCTGTATCAAGGCCTAGTACTGCAACTGCACAACCCGCAATCGCAGGTGTGGTCAGCCCAAAGCATCATCAGGGGCACACTAACTGCCCTCCTGGACACCTAAAGCACCCACTCTCACAGGAAGACCAAGAAGATCATCAAGGACCCCAGCCACCCAATCCACGGCTTGTTCACTCCTCTACCTTCTGCACTGAACAAAAATATAAACGCAACATGTAAAATGTTGGTCCCATGTTTAATGAGCTGAAATTAAACTTCCCAGAAATGTTTCACACGCAAAAACACTTGTTTCTCGCCAATGTTGTGTACTAATTGGTTTACATCCCTGTTAGTGAGCATTTCTCTTTTACCAAGATAATCCATTCACCTGTCAAGTGTGGCATATCAAGAAGCTGATTAAACAGCATGATCATTACACAGGTGCACCTTGACCTGGGGATGATAAAAGTCCGCTCTAAAATGTGCAGTTTTGTCATGCAATTCAATGCCACAGATGTCTAAAGTTTTGAGGGAGTGTGCAATTACTGCAGGAATGTCCACCAGAGCTGTTGCCAGAGAATTTAATGTAAATTTCTCTATTATAATCCGCTTCCACTGTCGTTTTAGAGAATTTGTCAGTACCTCCAACCGGCCTCACAACCACAGACCTCCAGGTCCAGCTTCTTCACCTGCAGGATCGTCTGAGACCAGCCTCCTGGACAGCTGAAGAAACTGTGGATATGCACAACCAAAGAATTTCTGCACAAACTGTCAGAAACCATCTCAGGAAAGCTCATCTGCATGCTCGTAGTCCTCACCAGGGTCTTGACCTGACTGCAGTTCGGCATTGTTACCAACTTCAGTGGGCAAATGCTCACTTTCAATGGTCACCGGCATGCTGCAGAAGTGTGCTTTTCATGGATGAATCTCACTTTCAATTGTACAACTGGCAGATGGCAGACAGCGCGTGTGGAGTCATGTGAGTGAGCAGTTTGCTAATGACAACGTTGTGAACGGAGTGCCCCATGTTGGCGGTGGGGTTATGGTATGGACAGGCATAAGCTACAGACACAAACACAATTGCATTTTATTGACGGCAATTTGAATGCACAGCGATACCGTGACGGGATCTTGAGGCATATTGTTGTGCAATTCATCTGCCGCCATCACTTCATGTTTCAGTTTGATAATGCACTGCCCCATGTCGCGAGGATCTGCAGACCAGCCACCTGGACAGCTGAAGAAACTGTGTGTATGTACAATCAAAGAATTTCTGCACAAACTGTCAGTTCCTTCCAATTCTTGGAAGCTGAAAATGTCCCAGTTCCTCCATGTCCCCCATACTCACCTGTTGTCACTCATTGGCTATGTTTGGGATGATCTGGACCAACATGCACGACAGCGTGTCCCTAGCAACTTCACACAGCCATTGAAGGGGAGTAGGACAACATTCCACAGGCTTCAATCAACAACCTGATCAACTCCATGCGATGTGTCGCGCAGCATTAGGCAAATGGTGGTCACACCAGATACTGACTGGTTTTCCAATCCATGCCACTATTTTCTTTAAGTTATCTGTGACAGAGGCATATCTTTCTTCCCAGTCATGTGAAATCCATAGATTAGGGCCTAATGCATTTATTTCAATTGACGGATTTCCTTATATGAACAGCACCTCAATAAAAACTTTGAAATTGTTACATATTTTTGTAACATTTTTGTTAGATTATGTTAATAAGAATTCTGACACCTATCTTTTAGATTTTTTTTATTACTTATGAAAGAAAATATTTTGCTCTGAGCAATTGTGTTAGTATAAAAAGTGTAATTACAAAATGTGCATACAGTATCGATCAGTATTTCTATGATTTATTTTATAGTCTTTTTTGCTCATCTATATCAAGGGTATAATTTGGGTTGTGAGTGTAAAAAATGCAGGGGGGGAGGGATGTCCTCACAGGACAAGGTCCTATCTTGAGATCTGTGCATGGAATTCACCATTGTCATCAATGCATGATTTATGAGAGAGATTGGGTCTCATGAGGGATTTGGCACTCTATGATTACAGTTCACTCATGAAAGGACGCAGAGCCCAATTCAACCAATTATAGATAAAGAAAAACTCAAAACATGTCCGTCTTTATGTGTCTTATGGACCTTTGAGCTAATCAGCTTGTTCAAGTGTGCAGATTCTACACCTGTTTTTGGATACAAATCGGTATGTAGCTGTCTAATCAAATCAAAGTTTATTTGTCACATGCGCCGAATACAACAGGCCGTGATTAGAGCTTACAGTGAAAAGCTGACTTACAGGCTCTAACCAATAGTGCAGGGAAAAAAGGTATGTATGTGTGTGTTTGTGTGTGTGTCTAATGAGAATCATGACGTGGGATTCCTCAAGTGGCTGAGAGAAGGTGGTTCAGAAAGGGGATAAATTCAGAGACATCCAATGCCAGTCGGTTCAGAGTGTCATCTACCAGCTGTGTGTGAAACCTGGCGCACAAGGCTGGCCTGGTAAGTATTGAACTTAACAATACATTAACATAACTTGACCTTGTAACCAACTATGTTTTCTAGATGATTCACATGATATATTTTACGTTACAATCAATGCACCAGTTTGACAATGCAGACTGTTTTTATGCAATTCTTTTCACAGATATTCCATCATGTAGCAGTAAATACAAACTGAACTGTATCAGTGACCACAGAGTTATTCTGTACTGATAGTGGTACATGGCTGTCATATGCAAGCAAGTGCTGGGAGTTGGTGATGTTGGCCTACATTGAAGAATTGTCTGGCACACTCTCCATTAGAGATTCTGCTAATCACTGTAGATCAATATACAATCTTTTGCTTCTTATTTGGTAAATTATTTTACAGGAACATGGAGCCAAACAACAGAACGACATATTTGGTAAGAGAATTCCTCATCACAGGATTGGATGAAGTACAACACCCAAAGCTGGTGGGAGCAGCCATTTTGTTGGTCCTCTTTCTCATTCTGATCGGAAGCATCACTAACATTTGTGTCATAGCATTCAACAAGCCTCTGCATACCCCCATGTACTTTTTTATTTGCTCGCTGGCAATGGTAGACATAGTCTTCTCCAGCGGCACTAGTGTTACAATGCTTAACGTTCTCCTTGGTGAGGAGAGAAGAATCTCCTATGCACCCTGCATGATACAGTGCTTCTTATATCATTTAGGAAGTTCTATGGAACCCTTCGCTATTGCTCTGATGGCTTATGATCGCCTTATTGCAATTTCATATCCTCTTCGATATCAGACTATCTTAACTAATACAAATGTATGTTTACTTATATTAGCCAATTGGGCAGTAGGCTGCATGCTTGCCAGTTTGTTGACTGGCTTGGTGAACAATTTGCCCTTCTGTGGCTCAAATAAACTCCCATACAGCTTTTGTGAATATGCAGCATTAGTAAGAGCAGCTTGTGTGAATACTACATTTTATTTCAATGCAATTTCTGTTTTGGCGGCTGCTGTAATATGGGTTACTTTAGCCTTGATAATCGTCTCATACATGAAGATAGTTTATGTAGTGATACAAATGTCTTCATCCAAAGACAGGATGAAAACATTTAACACCTGTGTCTCCCACATGATAGTGGTGGCTTGCTTCTTTATCCCCAAGGTGTTGTTAATATTGGTCACCAGGGTTGGTTTGGTTCTCACGCTCTCTCATAGAAATGGCCTAGTCATTGGCTCTTCTCTGGGCCCCTCTCTTGTGAACCCACTTGTGTATTGTCTCAAAACCAAGGAGATTAGAGGGCGCCTGAAATATATTTTCAAGAGATCTGACATTTCTCCAAATATGTAATGGTTAGGGTTACCAAAGCCATTTCTTGTTTCTTGCTTGTTCCAATAAAAAGTGGTTGAGTCAAAATTGTTCCCATGTTATTTCATCATCAATGTAACCATGTTGAATCAATGTTGAGTTTTGATTGAATTTGTTAAAACTCATCAGTGGCTTGTATCTCAATTTAACTGTGAATCAACAAGAGTGTCAAGGTTTGCTTGATTTAGATCACAGGTGTCAAACTCATTCCATGGAAGACAATGTGTCTGCAGGTTTTCACTCCTGTCTTTTACTGATCACGGGAGGTCACTGGTTAGTTAGGATCTCCCCTCACCTGATACTATAGGTCTTAATTGGTCACCGGTTAGTTAGGAACTCCCCTCACCTGATACTCTAGGTCTTAATTGGTCACTGGTTAGTAAGGAACTCCCCTCACCTGATACTCTAGGTCTTAATTGGTCACTGGTCAGTTAGGAACTCCCATCACCTGATACTCTAGGTCTTAATTGGTCACTGGTCCTCACCTGGTCAGTTTAATTGGTCACTGGTCAATCACCCTGATACTCTAGGTCTTAATTGCACACAAATTGTAAGGAAATAAAGAAAATCAGTTGACGCTGAGGCCTCCAAGGAATGATTTGACACGCCTGATTTAGATTAGTTTGATGTCTGTTGACAACTCAATTAAATGTCAGTCAAAATTAATTTGATTTGACATTTTAGCCCATTCTAACCATATTTAATATTATCTACTATTAAATGCAATTTTTGAAATGTCAGGTGTTAGCGTAGAGCATATGTAGTAATGGACCACTATTAGATTATTACAGTATAATCTTAAAAATATGATCCGATCTAGACCCTTAACTACATTATTGTCGCAGTTCTTAAGATTGCCAGCACCAAAGGCCGCCTCAAAACCCTTTCTATCTGCAGTGGCCAGCTGATCATCATTGCCCTCTATATTCTACCTAGAATTCTACCCAAAAGATATAAAACAGAGCTTGATGAAAAGATTCAAAAGATGAACTGGTCCACAGAAAGAGAGTCTCTGCTGTATCTTAATGATTTAGCTATGTAACTACAAATAGTTTCATACAATACATTATGTTGTACAGATGCTTAATGATTTAATATTGTTTATAAAAAATGTATCAAAACAGAAATGAATTTAGCATCTATTTGTATCTAATAATTTGATATTTTGCATTGAATTGCATTCATTTGAAAGTGCATTTTTGGATTCATAAATTAATTATATATACCTCTCAAATTCAAATCTGGACCTTGAAGTAAGTTCCATTGTTTATTTGTATTCTTCCCCTCTAAGCAAGGACTGATTTAATCCTGGGAAATTAATGATCAGCTGCACCATCGAGAGCATCCTGACTGGTTGCATCACTGCCTGTTATAGCAACTGCTCGGCCTCCGACCGCAAGGCACTACAGACAGTAATACGAACGGCCCAGTACATCACTGGGGCCATGCTTCCTGCCATACAGGACCTCTATACCAGGCGGTGTCAGAAGAAGGCCCTAAAAGTTGACAAAGACTCCAGCCACCCTTGTCAAAGACTGTTCTCTCTGCTACCGCATGAAAGGCAGTACCGGAGCTCCAAGTCTAGGTGCAAGAGGCTTTTAAACAGCTTCTACCCCCAAGCCATAAGACTCCTGATCATCTAGTCAAATGGCTACCCAGACTATTTGCAGTGCCCCCCTCCATCTCACCCCCTCTTTAGACCACTGCAACTCTCTGTTGTCATCTATGCATAGTCACTTGAATAACTCTTCCTACATTTACATACTACCCCAACTAACGGTTGTCCCCGCAC
The DNA here is from genome assembly GCF_034236695.1 of Oncorhynchus nerka. Lineage (NCBI taxonomy): Eukaryota > Metazoa > Chordata > Actinopteri > Salmoniformes > Salmonidae > Oncorhynchus > Oncorhynchus nerka. Next base: position 19,386,505 of record NC_088406.1, on the reverse strand, counting down.
ATTGACTCTGCATCGGTACACCCTGTATACAGTCTCTCAATTGTTATTTTACTGCTGCTCTTTAATTACTTGTTACTTTTATCTCTTATTCTTATCTGTATTTATTTGAAACTGCATTGTTGGTTAGGGGCTCGAAATGATCATGTAGAACAGAAAAGAATCAGGCGTCTGTCACGCTCGTCGTTGCATGAAGAAGGAGTGGACCAAAGAGCAGCGGTGTACGTGTTCATGATTATTTATTAAAACTGAACAGAAAATAACTACCCACAAAACACAGGTGGGAAAATGCTACCTATTTATGGTTCCCAATCAGAGACAACGACAGACAGCTGTCCCTGAATGAGAACCATACCCGGCCAAAACAAAGAAATACAAAACATAGAAAATGAACACAGAATGCCCACCCATATCACACCCTGACCAAATAAAAATAGAGACTTATAAAGCTCTAAGGTCAGGGCGTGACAGCGCCGGACCTCGTTGGGTCAGATTTGAATAACCCTGATATATAGCCATTGTTTCTTCAACAATATAACTTATAGATGCGTCAAGAGTTTAGTTGAACTGTCATACCACCAGCACAACCTAAAGTATAAGCTTGTTTTACTCCAGTATTTGTAAATCATTTAAATGTAAGCAAACACTGAATAGCCTTAAAACATGGTGACAATAAAAAATGTTATATCATGGATGGTCATTCCTTGCATCCATAGTTCTGTCTATGAATTTGAGAGTGGTTGCATTTCTCCTGGCCTAAAAAACAAAACAGAGGCAGGGTGTCCACTTTGATTTTGTTTCTACTAAGGATTTGATTTATAAGGTGTCTTGTTATAAGGATTCCTGAATACTCTTTATTGTTGCAGCAGTGCCATAATGGGCTGTAATTCCTTTTGTTTTCCCAATCTGGAATACATCACCATCAAATGTCGACCACATTAGCTGCCGAGAAAATTTTCTTTGGTTATTTTCCCCCCAAACCGAAACAGCGACGGCTCACAAGGAACTACACTGGTCTTTGTGCAAACTGGAAATGGCATATCCTAACATGGCATTTATTGTTGCTGGATAATGCTCTCAAAATTCTACCAAACACATTTCCTATGCTACACGTGGAGAGAACCTGCTTGACCTTTGTTACTCTCTCTTCCGGGTCGGCTACAAGGCCCTCCCCCACCCTCCCTTGGGGCAAATCAGATCACACCACCATCCTGCTCCTACCCATGGATAGATGGCAGGATTCACACAAAAAAAGGTGAAAACCACTCTATTTTACCACGGTAAGGTGACTGGGAACATGGACGGGTACAGACAGGTTAGCTTTGACCTCTGACCTCTGGCAAAGTCTGGCTGGAGGGTTTATGGACATACTCAATCTCCCCCTATCCCAGTCTGTTGTCCACACTTGCTTCAAGATGCCACCATTGTTCCTGTACCAAAGATAGCGAAGGTAAGTGATCTAAACTACTATCGCCTGGTAGCATTCACATCTGACATCATGAAGAGCTTTGAGGCTAGTTAAGGATCATATCACCTGCACCTTACCCGACACCCTAGACTCATAACAATTTGCATAACGCCCCAACAGATCCACAGACGTTGCAATGGCCATTGCACTGCACCCTGCCCTATCCCACCTGGACAAGAGGAATACCTATGTAAGAATGCTGTTCATAGACTACAGCTCAGCCTTCAAAACCATAGTGCCCCAGGTGGTGAAGGTAGGCAGCAACACCTCCGCCATGCTGACCCTCAACACAGGGGCCCCACAGGGGTGTGTGTTGAGCCCCCGCCTGTACTCCCTGTTCATCCTTGAATGCTTGTCCACGCATGTCTCCAAACTCAATCATCAAGTTTGCTGAAAACACAACAGTGGTAGGCCTGATTATCAACATTGCCGAGACAGCCTATAGGGAGGAGGTGAGGGCGCTGGCGGAATAGTGACAGGAACATTACCTCTCGCTCAATGTCAACAAAACTATAGAGGTGATCGTGGAATACAGGAGACAGCAGAGAGAGAATGCCCCCATCCACATTGATGTGCCGCAGCTTAAAGTTATTTGGCATGCATGCCACTGAGGACCTGAAATGGTCCCTTCAAGCAGATATAATGGCGAAAAATGCACAATAGTGCCTCATCAACCTCAGGAGGCTGAAGTAATGTGGGCTGACCGCTAAGAACATCACAAACTTCTATAGATGCACCATCGAGAGCATTCTGTTGGGCTGTATCAAGGCCTAGTACTGCAACTGCACAACCCGCAATCGCAGGTGTGGTCAGCCCAAAGCATCATCAGGGGCACACTAACTGCCCACCTGGACATCTACATCACCCAGTCTCATAGGAAGGCCAAGAAGATCATCAAGAACCCCAGCCACCCAAGCCATGGCTTGTTCACTCCTCTACCTTCTGCACTGAACAAAAATGTAAACGCAACATGTAAAATGTTGGTCCCATGTTTAATGAGCTGAAATTAAACTTCCCAGAAATGTTTCATACGCAAAAAAAAAAACTTGTATGACAATGGTGAATTCCATGCACAGATCTCAAGGTAGGACCTTGTCCCGTGAGGACATCCCTCCCCCCTGCTCTTTATTCAGTCACAACCCAAATTATCGGCACCCTTGATTTTGATGAGCAAAAAAAGACTATAAAATAAATCATAGAAATACTTAGCGATACTGTATGGACACTTTGTAATGACATTTTTTATACTAATACAATTGCTCGGAGAACAATATTTTCTTTCATAAGTAATACAAAAATTCTAAAAGATAGATGTCAGAAATCTTATTAACATAATCTAACAAAAATGTTATCAACATGTTATTTGAGTTGTCCTTCTACTGTTCTCCTGTTATCTCATTTATGTAACTGTTTTTTGGCCTTTCGTGGCTTCATGTTTCACTGGGTATAAAAATGAGGTAACACGCATCTAAAATCCATTTGTCATTCATCACCATAGACAAAGGCAATGAATGTCACTAATCCCGCCGAAGATGGTGCTTCTTCCTGTTCGGGCGGTGCTCGGCGTGCCGATAATTTGGGTTGTGAGTGTAAAAAATGCAGGGGGGGAGGGATGTCCTCACAGGACAGGTCCTATCTTGAGATCTGTGCATGGAATTCACCATTGTCATCAATGCATGATTTATGAGATTTATGAGAGAGATTGGGTCTCATGAGGGATTTGGCACTCTATGATTACAGTTCACTCATGAAAGGACGCAGAGCCCAATTCAACCAATTACAGATAAAGAAAAACTCAAAACATGTCCGTCTTTATGTGTCTTATGGACCTTTGAGCTAATCAGCTTATACGCATGTTCAAGTGTGCAGATTCTACACCTGTTTTTGGATACAAATCGGTATGTAGCTGTCTAATCAAATCAAAGTTTATTTGTCACATGCGCCGAATACAACAGGCGTAGAGCTTACAGTGAAATGCTTACTTACAGGCTCTAACCAATAGTGCAGGGAAAAAAGGTATGTATGTGTGTGTTTGTGTGTGTGTCTAATGAGAATCATGACGTGGGATTCCTCAAGTGGCTGAGAGAAGGTGGTTCAGAAAGGGGATAAATTCAGAGACATCCAATGCCAGTCGGTTCAGAGTGTCATCTACCAGCTGTGTGTGAAACCTGGCGCACAAGGCTGGCCTGGTAAGTATTGAACTTAACAATCCATTAACATAACTGGACCTTGTAACCAACAGTATGTTTTCTAGATGATTCACATTATATATTTTACGTTACAATCAATGCACCAGTTTGACAATGCAGACTGTTTTTATGCAATTATTTTCACAGATATTCCATCATGTAGCAGTAAATACAAACTGAACTGTATCAGTGACCACAGAGTCATTCTGTTCTGATAGTGGTACATGGCTGCTATATTCAAGAAAGTGCTGGGAGTTGGTGATGTTGGCCTACATTAAAGAATTGTCTGGCACACTCTCCATTAGATATTCTGCTAATCACTGTAGATCAATTTACAATATTCTGCCTTTGTTGTAAAGTTTTTTACAGGAACATGGAGCCAAACAACAGAACAACACATACGGTAACAGAATTCCTCATCACAGGATTGGATGAAGTACAACACCCAAAGCTGGTGGGAGCAGCCATTTTGTTCGTCCTCTTTCTCATTCTGATCGGAAGCATCACTAACATTTGTGTCATAGCATTCAACAAGCCTCTGCATACCCCCATGTACTTTTTTATTTGCTCGCTGGCAGTGGTAGACATAGTCTACACCAGCGGCATTAGTGTTACAATGCTTAACGTTCTCCTTGGAGAGGAGAGAAGAGTCCCCTATGCACCCTGCATGATACAGTGCTTCTTATTTCATTTAGGAAGCACTATGGAACCCTTCGCTATTGCTCTGATGGCTTATGATCGCCTTATTGCAATTTCATATCCTCTTCGATATCAGACTATCTTAACTAATACAAATGTATGTTTACTTATAATAGCGACTTGGGCACTAGGCTGCACATTTGCCAGTTGGTGGACTGGCTTGGTGAACAATTTGCCCTTTTGTGGCTCAAATAAACTCCCATACAGCTTTTGTGAATATGCAGCATTAGTAAGAGCAGCATGTGTGAATCCTACATATTATTTCAGTGTAGCTTCTACTGTGGCGACCACCATATTATGGGTTAATTTAGCCTTGATATTCTTCTCATACATGAAGATAGTTTATGTAGTGATACAAATGTCTTCATCCAAAGACAGGAGGAAAACATTTAACACCTGTGTCTCCCACATGATAGTGGTGGCTTGCTTCTTTATCCCTAAGGTGTTGTTAATATTGGTCACCAGGGTTGGTTTGGTTCTCACGCTCTCTCACAGAAATGGCCTAATCATTGGCTCTACTCTGGGCCCCTCTCTTGTGAACCCACTTGTGTATTGTCTCAAAACCAAGGAGATTAGAGGGCGCCTGAAATATATTTTCAAGAGATCTGACATTTCTCCAAATATGTAATGGTTAGGGTTACCAAAGCAATTTCTTGTTTCTTGCTTGTTCCAATAAAAAGTGGTTAAGTCAATATTGTTTCCATGTTATATCACCATCAATGTAATCATGTTGAATCAATGTTGAGTTTTGATTGAATTTGTTAAAAGTCATTTGTGATTTTTATCTCAACTTAACCAGTTCAACTGTGAATCAACAAGAGTGTCAAAGTTTGGTTGAGTCAGATCCCAGGTGTCACACTTATTCCATGGAAGGCAATGTGTCTGCAGGTTTTCACTCCTGTCTTTTACTGATCACGGGAGGTCACTGGTCAGTTAGGAACTCCCCTCACTTAATACTCTAGGACTTAATTGGTCACTGGTTAGTTAGGAACTCCCCTCACCTTATACTCTAGGTCTTAATTGGTCACTGGTTAGTAAGGAACTCCCATCACCTGATATTCTAGGTCTTAATTGCACACAAATTGTCAGGAAATAACAAAAATCAGTAGACGCTGAGCCCTCCAAAGAATGAGTTTGACCTTTCACCTGATTTAGATTAGTTTGATGATTTTTGACAACAAAATATAAACGTCAGTCAAAATTGATTTGATTTGACAATGTAGCCCATTCGAACCGTATTAAATGTTATCTACTGTTGAATGCAATTTTATTGAAATGTCAAGTGTTATCGTAAAGCATATGTAGTAATGGACCACTATTACATTACATTTAAGTCATTTAGCAGACGCTCTTATCCAGAGCGACTATTAGATTATTGCAGTATTATCTTAAAAATAGGATCTGATCTAGACAATTGACTACATTGTTGTTGCAGTTCTTAAGATTAACAGCACCAAAGGCTGCCTCAAAACCCTTTCTATCTGCAGTGGCCAGCTGATCGTCATTGCCCTCTATATTCTACCTAGAATTTGTATGTATCTGTCCAGTAATACCGGCATTAGATTCAGCACTGATTTACATATTGTTATTATCATGTTGTATAGCCTGCTCCCTCCTATGATCAATCTACTGATATACTGTTTCAAGACAAAAGATATAAAACAGAGCTTGATGAAAAGATTCAAAAGATGAACTGGTCCACAGAAAGAGAGTCTCTGCTGTATCTTAATGATTTAGCTATGTAACTACAAATAGTTTCATAACATACATTATGTTGTACAGATGCTTAATGATTTCATATTGTTTATAAAAAATGTATCAAATATTTGTATCTAATATATTGATATTTAGCATTGAATTGCTTAATAAATGTTATTTTGAAAGAGCATTTTCAGACTCATAAATTAATTATATATAACATTCAAATTCAAATCTGGACCTTGAAGGTAGTTCCATTGCTTTTTTATTCTTCCCATCTAAACAAGGACTGATTTAACTAGTTGGATATAGGGGGCGCTATTTAAATTTTTGGATGAAAAACGTTCCCGTTTTAAACAAAATATTTTGTCACGAAAAGATGGTCTACTATGCATATAATTGACAGCTTTGGATAGAAAACACTCTGACGTTTCCAAAACTGCAAAGATATTGTCTGTGAGTGCCACAGAACTGATGTTACAGAAAAAACCCAGATAAAAATCCAATCAGGAAGTGCCGCATTTTTTAAAACCGCCTCATGGCAATGACTCCTTATATGGCTGTGGAGGAGCTAGTAGTCAGCTTACGTTTTCCACGTTTTCCCCAAGGTGTCTGCAGCATTGTGACTTATTTGTAGGCATATCATTGGAAGATTGACCAGAAGAAACTACATTTACCAGGTGGTCGCTTGGTGTCCTCCGTTGCAATTATTGCGTAATCTCCAGCTGCGTGTATTTTTCCATTTGCTTCCGAGGAGAAACCCAACTGCCACGAATGATTTATCATCGAATAGATATGTGAAAAACACCTTGAGGATGATTCTAAACAACGTTTGCCATGTTTCTGTCGATATTATGAAGTTAATTAGGAAAAAAGTTTGGCGTTGTAGTGAATGTATTTTCGTTTTTTTTTCTTAGCCAAAAGTGATGAACAAAACGGAGCGATTTCTCCTACACAAATAATCTTTTTGGAAAAAATGAACATTTGCTATCTAACTGGGAGTCTCCTCATTGAAAACATCCGCAGTTCTTCAAAGGTAAATTATTTTATTTGAATGCTTTCCTTGTTTTTGTGAAAATGTTGCCTGCTGAATGCTAGGCTTAATGCTATGCTAGGCTATCAATACTCTTACACAAATGCTTGTGTAGCTTTGGTTGAAAAGCATATTTTGAAAATCTGAGATGACAGTGTTGTTAACAAAAGGCTAAGATTGTGTTCCAATATATTTATTTAATTTCATTTGCGACTTTCATGAATAGAAAAAGTTGCGTTATGCTAATGCTTTATAGTTGAAGTATTTTTCTGTCGATTTCTCAGCCAAGCAGGATGAACAAACGTGACGTTTTTCGCCTACAAAAATATTATTTTGGGAAAAAAGGAACATTTGCTATCTAACTGGGAGTCTCCTGAGTGAATGCATCTGAAGTTCTTCAAAGGTAAATTATTTAATTTGGTTGCTTTTCTTATTTTTGTGAAAATGTTGCCTGCTGCCAGCACAGCCTAGCATAGCATTATGCCATGCTAAACTTACACAAATGCTTGTCTAGCGTTGGCTGTAACGCATATTTTGAAAATCTGAGATGACAGTGTTGTTAACAAAAGGCTAAGCTTGTGATTGAATATATTTATTTCATTTCATTTGCGATTTTCATGAATAAGAAACGTTGCGTTGTGGTAATGCGCTTGAGGCTATGATTACGCTCCCGGATACGGGATTGCTCGTCGCTAGAGGTTAAAACTTGGATATTAATGATCAGATGCACCATTGAGAGCATCCTGACTGCTTGCATCACTGCCTGGTATGACAACTGCTCGGCCTCCGACCGCAAGGCACTATAGAGGGTAGTACGGACGGTCCAGTACATCACTGGGGCCAAGCTTCCTGCCATCCAGGACCTCTATATCAGGCGGTGTCAGAAGAAGGCCCTAAAAATGGTCAAAGACTCCAGCCACCCTGGTCAAAGACTGTTCACTCTGCTACCGCATTGCAGGCAGTACCCGAGTGCCGATGCTTCGAAACAGCTTCTACCCTCAAGCCATAAGACTCCTGAACATCTAGTTCAGGCTACCCAGACTATTTGCAGTGTTTCCCAACCTCCCTCTCACCCCCTCGTTACACCACTGCAACTCTCTGTTTTGTCTATGCATAGTCACTTTAATAACTCTACCTACATGTACATACTACTTCAACTAACAGATACCCTCATACATTGACTCTGCATCGGTACCCCCCTGTATTCAGTGTCTCTATTGTTATTTTACTGCTGCTCTTTAATTACTTGTTACTTTTATCTCTTATTCTTATCTGTATTTATTTGAAACTGCATTGTTGGTTAGGGGCTCGAAATGAATCATTTCACTGTAAGGTCTACACCTGTTGGCACATGTGACAAATACAATTTGATTTGATCAGGTAGAACAGAAAGGAATCAGGCGCCGGACCTCGTTGGGTCAGATTTGAATAACCCTGATATATAGCCATTGTTTCTTCAACAATATAACTTATAGATGCGTCAAGAGTTTAGTTGAACTGTCATACCACCAGCACAACCTAAATATAAGCTTGTTTTACTCCAATATTTGTAAACCATTTAAATGTAAGCAAACACTGAATAGCCTTAAAACATGGTGACAATAAAAAATGTTATATCATGGATGGTCATTCCTTGCATCCATAGTTCTGTCTATGAATTTGAGAGTGGTTGCATTTCTCCTGGCCTAAAAAACAAAACAGAGGCAGGGTGTCCACTTTGATTTTGTTTCTACTAAGGATTCGATTTATAAGGTGTCTTGTTATAAGGATTCCTGAATACTCTTTATTGTTGCAACAGTGCCATAATGGGCTGTAATTCCTTTTGTTTTCCCAATCTGGAATACATCACCATCAAATGTCGACCACATTAGCTGCCGAGAAAAATTTATTTGGTTATTTTCCCCCCAAACCGAAACAGCGACGGCTCACAAGGAACTACACTGGTCTTTGTGCAAACTGAAAATGGCATATCTGTCACGCCCTGACCTTAGAGAGCCATTTTATTTCTCTATTTAGGTGAGGTCAGGGTGTGATGTGGGGTAGGCTTTCTATGTTTTGTTTTTCTATGATGTTGTATTTCTATGTTTTGGCCGGGTATGGTTCTCAATCAGGGACAGCTGTCTGTCGTTGTCTGATTGGGAACCATACTTAGGTAGCCCTTTTACCTCCTTTCTGTGTGGGAAGTTAACTTTGTTTTTGGCACATAGCCCTTAAGCTTCACAATTGCTTTGGATTGTTTATTGTTTTTGTCGGCGTCATTTCTAATAAAAGTAATATGTACGCTCACAACGCTGCGCTTTGGTCCAGTTCTTTCGACGGCGGTGATTATATCCTAATACGGCATTTATTGATGCTGGGGACTTTAATAAAGGAAATCTGAGGATAATGCTCTCAAAATTCTACCAAATACATCTCCTGTGGTATACGTGGAGTGAACACACTTGGCCATTGTTACTCTCCCTTCCGGGACAGCTACAAGGCCCTCCCCCACCCTCCCTTAAGCAAATCAGATCACACCACCATCCTGATCCTAACCATGGATAGATGGCAGGATTCACACCAAATAAAATGTGCAGACCATTGTATTTTACCACAGAAAGGTGACTGGGACCATGGATAGGTACAAACAGATGAGCTTTGACCTCTGACCTCTGGCCAAGTCTGGCTGGAGGGTTTATGGACATACTTAATCTCCCCCTATCCCAGTCTGTTGTCCCCACTTGCTTCAAGATGTCCACCATTGTTATAGTACCAAAGATAGCGAAACTAAGTGAACTAAACTACTATCACCTGGTAGAATTCACTTCTGACATCATGAAATGCTTTGAGAGGCTATTTAAGGATCATATCACCTCCACCTTACCCGACACCCAAGACTCACAACAATTTGCATACTGCCCCAACAGATCCACAGACGTCGCAATGGCCATTGCACTTCACCCTGCCCTATCCCACCTGGACAAGAGGAATACCTATGTAAGAATGCTGTTCATAGACTACAGCTCAGCCTTCAAAACCATAGTGCCCCAGGTGGTGAAGGTAGGCTGCAACACCTCTGCCATGCTGACCCTCAAAACGGGGGCCCCACAGGGGTGCGTGTTGAGCCCCCGCCACTACTCCCTGTTCATCCTTGAATACGTGTCTATGCATGTCTCCAACTCAATCATCACAGATGTCTGAAATTTTGAGGGAGTGTGCAATTGGCATGTTGACTGCAGGAATGTCCACCAGAGCTGTTGCCAGATAATTTAATGTCAAATTCTTTATAATAAGCCGCCTCCAGTGTCTTTAAGAGAATTTGTCAGTATGTCCAACCCGTCTCACAACCACAGACCACGTGTAACCTCGCCAGGTTAGGAGAAGTGTGCTTTTCGTGGATGAATCTCAGTGAGCGGTTTGCTAATCACAACGTTGTGAACGGAGTGTCCCATGGTGGCGGTGGGGTTATGGTATGGTCAGGCATGAGCTACAGACAACAAACACAACTGCATTTTTTTGACGGCAATTTGAATGCACAGTGATACCGTGACAAGATCCTGAGGCACATTGTTGTGACATTCATCTGCCGCCATCACTTCATGTTTTAGTTTGATAATGCACTGCCCATTGTCGCAAGAATCTGTACACTATTCCTAGAAGCTGAAAATGTCCCAGTTCTTCCATGGCCTCCATACTCACATGTTGTCACTCATTCAGCATGTTTGGGATGATCTGGACCAACGTGCACGACAGAGTGTCCCTAGAAACTTCACACAGCCATTGAAGAGGGGTAGGACAACATTCCACAGGCTTCAATCAACAGCCTGATCAACTCCATGCAATGTGTCACGCTGCATGAGGCAAATGGTGGTCACACCAGATACTGACTGGTTTTCCAATCCATGCCCCTACGTTTTTTTAAGCTATCTGTGACCAACAGATGCATATCTTTCTTCCCAGTCATGTGAAATCCATAGCTTATGGCCTAATGCATTTATTTCAATTGACGGATACCTTATAAAATCAAATCAAATCAAATCAAATCCAATTTTATTTGTCACATACACATATGAACTGTAATTCAGTAAAAACTTTGAAATTGTTGCATATTTTTGTTCAGTGTAAAAGGCGGAGACAGTACAGGTGCATCAAATCTGGGGCCGAGAGACTGATAGATTTTGCCTGATGTATGAAAGTCAACAACGATTTGTTTATTTTCATTTGTGAGTTCATTGTTATGACTTCTAGGAGTAGTGGGTGCGGAGTCAGGCTCAGAGAGCAGAGGGTAAAGGGTAAAGCAGAGGGTAAAGGACAACTGTATTTATTACGGAGAAAAGTAGGTCACGCCAAAACACCAGGCGCATGCAATGACCGGCCCAAAAACAGGACACAGAAATACAGAAAATATCACATCCACAAAACGAACAGAGAAACAAGCCCGCACAAAAGCCGACGGGTTTACTGGGCTTAAATAGGCCACAATCACAACCTAAACACAACCTAAACACAAAACAGGTGCAACTAATCAGACACAACTACATTAAACAGAAAAGGGGATTGGTGGCAGCTAGTAGGCCGGCGACGACGACCGCCGAGCACCGCCCGAACAGGAAGAAGCACCATCTTCGGCGGGATTCGTGACATTCATTGCCTTTGTCTATGGTGATGTATGACAAATGGATTTTAGATGCGTGTTACCTCATTTTTATACCCAGTGAAACAGGAAGCCATGAAATGTCAAAATATAGTTACTTAAAATGAGATGAACTGTAGAACAATAGTTACAATATTAACAAGGTTAATGCAGATAACATTTGATAACATTTTGTATGACTATGTTTATAACAATTTTGACACCTATCTTTTTTAGTTTTTTTGTATTACTTATGAAAGAAAACATTTTTCTCTGAGCAATTGTATTAGTATAAAAAATGTATTTACAAAATGTGCATACAGTATCGATCAGTATTTCTATGATTTATTTGACATTCTTTTTTGCTCATCTATATCAAGGGTGCCGATATTTTTGGTTGTGACTGAATAAAGAGCAGGGGGGAGGGATGTCCTCACAGGCAAAGGTCCTACCTTGAGATCTGTGCATGGAATTCACCATTGTCATCAATGCAAGATTTAGGACAGAGATTTGGTCTCATGAGGGATTTGGCACTCTATGATTACAGTTCACTCATGAAGGACTTAGGGCCCAATTCAACCAATTACTGAAAAATAAAAACTCAAAACATGTCCGTCTTTATGTGTCTTATGGACCTTTGAGCTAATCAGCTTGTTCAAGTGTGCAGATTCTACACCTGTTTTTGGATACAAATCGGTATGTAGCTGTCTAATCAAATCAAAGTTTATTTGTCACATGCGCCGAATACAACAGGCGTAGAGCTTACAGTGAAAAGCTGACTTACAGGCTCTAACCAATAGTGCAGGGAAAAAAGGTATGTATGTGTGTGTGTCTAATGAGAATCATGACGTGGGATTCCTCAAGTGGCTGAGAGAAGGTGGTTCAGAAAGGGGATAAATTCAGAGACATCCAATGCCAGTCGGTTCAGAGTGTCATCTACCAGCTGTGTGTGAAACCTGGCGCACAAGGCTGGCCTGGTAAGTATTGAACTTAACAATACATTAACATAACTGGACCTTGTAACCAACAGTATGTTTTCTAGATGATTCACATTATATGTTTTACGTTACAATCAATGCACCAGTTTGACAATGCAGACTGTTTTTATGCAATTCTTTTCACAGATATTCCATCATGTAGCAGTAAATACAAACTGAACTGTATCAGTGACCACAGACTTATTCTGTACTGATAGTGGTACATGGCTGCTATATTCAAGCAAGTGCTGGGAGTTGGTGATGTTGGCCTACATTGAAGAATTGTCTGGCACACTCTCCATTAGATATTCTGCTAATCACTGTAGATCAATATACAATCTTTTGCTTCTTATTTTGGTAAATTATTTTACAGGAACATGGAGCCAAACAACAGAACAACACATACGGTAACAGAATTCCTCATCACAGGATTTGATGAAGTACAACACCCAAAGCTGGTGGGAGCAGCCATTTTGTTGGTCCTCTTTCTCATTCTGATCGGAAGCATCACTAACATTTGTGTCATAGCATTCAACAAGCCTCTGCATACCCCCATGTACTTTTTTATTTGCTCGCTGGCAATGGTAGACATAGTCTACACCAGCGGCATTAGTGTTACAATGCTTAACGTTCTCCTTGGTGAGGAGAGAAGAATCTCCTATGCACCCTGCATGATACAGTGCTTCTTATTTCATTTTGGAAGTTCTATGGAACCCTTCGCTATTGCTCTGATGGCTTATGATCGCCTTATTGCAATTTCATATCCTCTTCGATATCAGACTATCTTAACTAATACAAATGTATGTTTACTTATATTAGCCAATTGGGCAGTAGGCTGCATGCTTGCCAGTTTGTTGACTGGCTTGGTGAACAGTCTGTCCTTCTGTGGCTCAAATAAACTCCCATACAGCTTTTGTGAATATGCCAACTTAATAAGAGCATCATGCGTGAATCTTTCACATTATTTCGATGCAATTTCTGCTTTGGGGACTGCTGTATTATGGGTTACTTTAGCCTTGATAATCGTCTCATACATGAAGATAGTTTTTGTAGTGATACAAATGTCTTCATCCAAAGACAGGAGGAAAACATTTAACACCTGTGTCTCCCACATGATAGTGGTGGCTTGCTTCTTTATCCCCAAGGTGTTGATAATATTGGTCACCAGGGTTGGTTTGGTTCTCACGCTCTCTCACAGAAATGGCCTAGTCATTGGCTCTACTCTGGGCCCCTCTCTTGTGAACCCACTTGTGTATTGTCTCAAAACCAAGGAGATTAGAGGGCGCCTGAAATATATTTTCAAGAGATCTAACATTTCTCCAAATATGTAATGGTTAGGGTTACCAAAGCCATTTCTTGTTTCTTGCTTGTTCCAATAAAAAGTGGTTGAGTCAAAATTGTTCCCATGTTATTTCATCATTAATGTAACCATGTTGAATCAATGTTGAGTTTTGATTGAATTTGTTAAAACTCATCAGTGGCTTGTATCTCAATTTAACTAGTCAGGTTTCAACTGTGAATCACCAAGAGTGTCAAGGTTTGCTTGATTTAGATCACAGGTGTCAAACTCATTCCATGGAAGACAATGTGTCTACAGGTGTTCACTCCTGTCTTTTACTGATCACGGGAGGTCAGGTTAGGTCTTAATTGCACACAAATTGTAAGGAAATAAAGAAAATCAGTTGACGCTGAGGCCTCCAAGGAATGATTTGACACGCCTGATTTAGATTAGTTTGGTGTCTGTTGACAACTCTTTTAAATGTCAGTCAAAATTGATTTGATTTTGACATTTTAGCCCATTCGAACCGTATTAAATGTTATCTACTGTTAATTGCAATTTTATTGAAATGTCAAGTGTTAGCGTAGAGCATATGTAGTAATGGACCACAATTAGATTATTGCAGTATTATCTTATAAATATGATCTGATCTAGACCCTTGACTACATTATTGTTGCAGTTCTTAAGATTGCTAGCACCAAAGGCCGCCTCAAAACCCTTTCTATCTGCAGTGGCCAGCTGATCATCATTGCCCTCTATATTCTCCCTAGAATTTGTATGTATCTGTCCAGAAATACCGGCATTAGATTCAGCACTGATTTACATATTGTTATTATCATGTTGTATAGCCTGCTCCCTCCTATGATCAATCTACTGATATACTGTTTCAAGACAAAAGATATAAAACAGATCTTGATGAAAAGATTCAAAAGATGAACTGGTCCACAGAAAGAGAGTCTCTGCTGTATCTTAATGATTTAGCTATGTAACTACAAATAGTTTCATACAATACATTATGTTGTACAGATGCTTAATGATTTAATATTGTTTATAAAAATGTATCAAAACAGAAATTAATTTAGCATCTATTTGTATCTAATATATTGATATTCAGCATTGAATTGCATTCATTTGAAAGTGCATTTTGGGATTCATAAATTAATGATATATACACCTCAAATTCAAATCTGGACCTTGAAGTAAGTTCCATTGTTTATTTGTAATTTTCCCCTCTAAGCAAGGACTGATTTAATCCTGGGAAATTAATTATCAGCTGCACCATCGAGAGCATCCTGACTGGTTGCATCACTGCCTGGTATAGCAACTGCTCGGCCTCTGACCGCAAGGCACTACAGACAGTAATACTAACGGCCCAGTACATCACTGGGGCCAAGCTTCCTGCCATACAGGACCTCTATTACAGGCGGTGTCAGAGGAAGGCCCTAAAAATGGACAAAAACTCCAGCCACCCTGGTCAAAGACTGTTCTCTCTGCTACCGCATGAAAGGCAGTACCAGAGCACCAAGTCTAGGTGCAAGAGGCTTCTAAACAGCTTCTACCCCAAGCCATAAGACTCCTAATCATCTAGTCAAATGGCTACCCAGACTATTTGCAGTTCCCCCCTCCCTCTCACCCCTCTTTACACCACTGCAACTCTCTGTTGTCATCTATGCATAGTCACTTGAATAACTCTTCCTACATTTACATACTACCCCAACTAACGGTTGTCCCCGCACATTGACTCTGCATCGGTACCCCCCTGTATTCAGTCTCTCTATTGTTATTTTACTGCTGCTCTTTAATTACTTGTTACTTTTATCTCTTATTCTTATCTGTATTTATTTGAAACTGCATTGTTGGTTAGGGGCTCGAAATGAATCATTTCACTGTAAGGTCTACACCTGTTGTATTCTGCACATGTGACTAATACAATTTGATCATGTAGAACAGAAAAGAATCAGGCGTCTGTCACGCTCGTCGTTGCATGAAGAAGGAGTGGACCAAAGAGCAGCGGTGTACGTGTTCATGATTATTTATTAAAACTGAACAGAAAATAACTACCCACAAAACACAGGTGGGAAAAGGCTACCTATTTATGGTTCCCAATCAGAGACAACGACACACAGCTGTCCCTGAATGAGAACCATACCCGGCCAAAACAAAGAAATACAAAACATAGAAAATAAACATAGAATGCCACCCAAATCACACCCTGACCTTTGAGACATAAAAAGGATCTCTAAGGTCAGGGTGTGACAGTACCCCCCCCACCAAAGGTGCGGACTCCGGCCGCAAAACCTGAATCTATAGGGGAGGGTCTGGGTGGGCATCTATCCGTGGTGGTGGCATTGGTGCGGGACATAGACCCCGCTCCACCTCTGGCTTGGCCCACTTTGGTGGCGCCTCTAGTGCGAGGACCTTCGCCGCTGACTCCGGACTGGGGACCCTCGTTGCGGGCCCTGGACTGGGGATGCTCGTTGCGGGCCCTGGACTGGGGATGCTCGTAGTGGGCCCTGGACTGGGGATGCTCGTAGTGGGCTCCGGACTGGACACCGTCATTGCGGGCCCCGGACTGGGCACCCTCGTAGTGGGCCCCGGACTGGACACCTTCATTGCGGGCCCCGGACTGGGTACCCTCGTAGTGGGCCCCGGACTGGGCACCTTCGTTGCGGGCCCGGACTGGGGACCCTCGTATTGGGACCCGGACTGGACGCCCTCGTAGTGGGACCCAGACTGGGCACCCTCGTAGTGGGACCCGGACTGGACACCCTCGTAGTGGGACCCGGACTGGGCACCCTCGTAGGGGGTCCCGGACTGGGGACCCTCGTTGCTGGAGGCTCCGAACTGGTCACTCTCGTTGCTGGATGCTACGGACTGGTCACAGTCGTTGCTGGAGGCTCCGGACTGGAGACTGTCGCTGCTGGAGGCTCCGGACTGGAGAACGTCGCTGGAGGCTCCGGACTGGAGGCCCTAGTTGGAGGCTTTGTGCCATGTCTCACCACTGTAGGCTTCTTGCATTGGATCATCACTGGAGGCCTCTTGCCATGGATCATCACTGGAGGCTTCGTGCCATGGATCATCACTGGAGGCTCCCTGCCATGGGTCATCACTGGAGGCTTCTCAGCGCAGGCACAGGACTCACGAGGCTGGAGAGACATTCAGGAGGCCCCGTCCTAGGCAGAGGCACCGGATACACTGGGCCGTGGAGGAGCACTGGAGGTCTCGAGCGAGGAGCCTGCACAACCCGTCCTGGCTGGATTTTCACCCTGCAGATGCGGGACGCAGGCACAGGACGCACTGGGCTGTACAGATGCACCGGAGACACAGTTCACAGAGCTGGCGCAGGATATCCCGGGCCGTAGAGGCGTACTGGCGACCAGATGCGCTGAGCCGGCATCCGCCGACCTGGCTGGATGCCCACTCTAGCCCGGCCGATTCGGGGAGCTGGAAGGTAACGCACCTGGCTGTGCACGCGCACTGGAGACACCGTGCGCTCCACCGCATAACATGGTGCATGACCAGTACGATGCTCCCTCCGGTAAGCACGGGGAGTTGGCTCAGGTCTCCAACCTCAATCTCCCCATGTGCCACCCCCCCAAAAAATTGGGAATGGCCTCCCGGTCTTTAGTGCCAGCCTTGTCCCAGTGTAATCCTTGGCCCTTTTACCCGCTGCCTCAGCCTTCCTTGCTGCTTCGACCTGCTCCCATGGCAGGCAATCTTTTCCGGCCAGGATCTCCTCCCATGTCCAGTCCTCCTTACCACGCTGCTTGGTCCTTTGGTGGTGGGTAGTTCTGTCACGTTTTTCGTTGCATGAAGAAGGAGTGGACCAAAGTACAGCGGTGTACGTGTTCATGATAATTTATTAAAACTGAACACTAGAACAAAATAACAAGTGGAACAAAATGAAACAGTTCTGCCTGGTGCAAACACAAAACAGAAAATAACTACCCACAAAACACAGGTGGGAAAAGGCTACCTAAGTATGGTTCCGAATCAGAGACAACGATAGACAGCTGTCTCTGATTGAGAACCATACCTTGCCAAAACAAAGAAATACAAAACATAGAAAAATTAACATAGAATGCCCACCCAAATCACACCCTGACCAAACCAAAATAGAGACTTAAAAAGCTCTAAGGTCAGGGCGTGGCAGCGCCAGACCTCGTAGGATCGGATTTGAATAGCCCTGATATATAGCCATTGTTTCTTCAAGGATATAACTTAGAGATGCGTCATGAGTTTGGTTCAACTGTCATACCCCAGCACAACAAAAAATACAAGCTTGTTTTACTCAAATATTTGTAAACAATATAAATGTAAGCAAACACTGAATAGCCTTAAAACATGGTGACAATAAAAAATATAATGATCAAAATGACGCAGACAAAACAATAAACAATACAAAAACAAACTGTGAAGCTCAAAGGCAAAGTGCCATAAAGAAAGTCAACTTCCCACCATGACAGGTGGGAAAAAAGGCACCTAGGTATGGTTCCCAATCAGAGACAAAGATAGACAGGTGTCCCTGATTGAGAACCATACCCGGCCAAAACATAGAGATAGAAAATCATAGAAACACAACACATAGAAATGCCCACCCCAACTCACGCCCTGACCAAACAAAAATAGAGACATAAAAAGGATCTCCAAGGTCAGGGTGTGACAGGTGTCTTGTTATAAGGATTCCAGAATACTCTTTAATGTTGCAGCAGTGTCATAATGTGCCTTAATTACTTTTCATCACCATCAAATGTCGACCACATTAGCTGCCGAGAAAACTTTCTTTGGTATTTTCCCCCCAAGCCGAACCAGCGACGGCTCACAAGGAACTACACTGGGCTTTGTGCAAACTGGAAATGGCATATCCTAATACGGCAGAAAATCTGAGGATAATGCTCTCAAAATTCTACCAACACATCTCCTGTGCTACACACGGAGAGAACAAACTTGACCGTTGTTACTCTCCCTTCTGGGACAGCTATAAGGCCCTCCCCACCCTGCTTTCGGCAAATCAGATCACGCCACCATCTTGCTCCTACGCATGGATAGATGGCAAGATTCACAGCAAATAAAATGTGCAAACCACTGTATTTAACCACGGCAAGTTGACAGGGAACATGGACGGAAACAAACAGACTAGATTTGACCTCTGACCTCTGGCCAAGTCTGGCTGGAGGGTTTATGGACATACTCAATCTCCCCCTATCCCAGTGTGTTGTCCACACTTGCTTCAAGACGTCCACCATTGTTCTAGTACCAAAGAGAGCGAAACTAAGTGATCTAAACTACTATCGCCTGGTAGAATTCACTTCTGACATCATGAAGTGCTTTGAGAAGCTAGTTAAGGATCATATCACCTGCACATTACCCGACACCCTAGACTCACAACAATTTTCATACCGCCCCAACAGATCCACAGACGTCGCAATGGCCATTGCACTGCACACTGCCCTATCCCACCTGGACAAGAGGAATACCTATGTAAGAATGCTGTTCATAGACTACAGCTCAGCCTTCAAAACCATAGTGCCCCAGGTGGGGCTTCCTGACCCACCTGGGTCACGAAAGTCAGAAAAGAAATCAAATGAATCGCTTACTTTTGATGATCTTTGGATGTTTGCACTCACGAGACTTCCAGTTACACAATACATTTTCCTTTTGTGCCATAAAGATTATTTTTATATCCAAAATACCTCCATTTGTTTGGCGCGTTATGTTCAGAAATCCATAGGCTCGAGCGGTCACGACGGGGAAGACAAAAATTCCAAATAGTATCCGTAAAGTTCGTAGAAACATGTCAAAAGTTTTTTATAATCAATCCTCAGGTTGTTTTTAAAATAAATATATCAACTTGACCGTAGCTTTTTCAATAGGAGAGAGAGAGAAAATGTCTGCTCCAAGCTGCTCGAGCATGCAAACCTCTGCTGGCACCCAGCCATCCACTGACGCGATATGATCTTTCTCGCTCCTTTTTCAGAATAAATATCCCTTTAAATGGAGGGAAGGCATGCAATGGAACAGGGACCTTTCAAAATAGAAGGCACTTCCTCTTTGGATTTTCCTCAGGTTTTCGCCTGCAATATCAGTTTTCGCCTGCAATATATTGACAGTTTTGGAAATTTTAGAGTGTTTTCTATCCTAATCTGACAATTATATGCATATTCTAGTTTCTGGGCCTGAGAAATAGGCAGTTTCATTTGAGTATGTTTTTCATCCAAACATCAAAATACTGCCCCCTAGTATCAACAGGTTAACTGACTTGCCAGGTTAAACAAAAATATACTGTATTGTAGTCATGGCTAATCCTATATAACTACTGCTGTACACACATGTTCTATTCACATACTGTTCATACTGTCTATACACACCGTTCACGTAAATATATATTTATATTCCGGAATCTGGTCTGGAAGCTAATTTAATACAAATCTATCCATTTTGTCATGGGTTTTGTACTGTGAATGTAAATCAATTATTCTCAACATAGCTCGTTTTAATCTTTCTACTGCTGTACATAGCATTTTTGTTAGTGTTTATACTGTCGTGTCTTTACTATCATTAACTGAAGACTGATAGTTTTTATCAAAGATTCTCTGTAATTAGTATTACGTGACTGATTAATCATGTAACCGTAATTACTAGGAAGTCGGGGCACCAAGGAAAAATATTCTGATTACAAAGTTATCATTTCCTAAAATATACTTTTCAGATATTTTGTCTGATCAATTAGTCTTCGAATTAATGAATTATTTACTTTACCTCACGTTAGTCTCATTCCAGACGTTGTAAATTGTTGGTTATCTGCACAAACCCAATCTTCACTATGAGTCATCCATACATCAATTGTCTTAAATAATGTATTTATTACTAACTAAGTAATTCACAGAAATGCATAAACAAACAAACAAGGTAAATGTGGTTACATGAAATGATAGGAGAATGTGCCCTAGTGGGCTAAACCGGCATGGCGGCTTATTAGACAAAAGGGGAAGTGGGGGTCGACTAAGAAGTCACTACAGAGTGATAATTATAACAATTTAAATGCTAATCCTTTGCACATGAACGCTCACTCATTCGGGAACAATTGCAATCAATATACTTGTATATATTTACGCTCGGTGTGTCATCTTGATCGCTGGTGAAAAGGTTGTTTATTTTGTAGAATTGTCCATCTCTCTCCCTCACTCTCTCTGTCGTGGTTATAGTGGCTGGTTCAGAGTGACATTCATTCGTTTCATTATAGAATGGATGTTTCGGCGGTTGTCGTTCTTCGCGTTCAATGATACCGAATTCCTAGCTGCAGACTAGTAATTCATATCAAAGACTTGTTCTTATTCTGTCGGTATCGATAGTCTAAGAGTTTAACCACGTGGTATGGTTAAAAGATTCAGCAATGGTCTACAACCTTTGTCCTCCTAATAGAGAAAAACATGGTCTGCAACCTTTAGCCATTTCGTAATTGAGGTAAGCTCGGTCTGCTGATCGAAAACCCAAGTGGGGGTTTTATTCGGAATGGGAGAAAAGGGCTGTCCCAGGATGTCTGACCCTAACTGGGCTCAGGGCCGGTCCTCTGATTTAGTTCAAATCCAATTCCCTTTTTGAGTTTTTCTTCATTAAACAGTCCAAAATCACATTGTAAAATTGTGTAAACAGTATCATACTCACTCATTCATCTTATACAACAATTAGATGTAAACCTCATATTTGGGGCTATTATATAAACAGCGTTGTGGTGATGTGGCCACACCGTCTCCCATGACCTTCCCCAAGTTGTGAGAAACAGACCAGTTCGTAGCTGGATTCTTCACCGATATTTTATACTTTCTCTGGAACATGAAATTTGTTCATACCTCAAGTTCTGTGAGGTGAAAGGATTTCCTTTGTCCTCTATGAAAATCTACTATCTCTATACTGTGTGTCCATGATGAGATCCTCAGGAATTGATGAAGTCTCTCTGACCACAGCAACCTAGTTGAAGGAGGAAAATGGGAGGCAGGGAGAGGGGGATGGGGCTTGCTATACCCAAAGAGGCCAACGTCATGACAATACCAATGTGTACGCGACCAATAAACTTTTATTTTATTTTATTTAACACTCCCAGTAGTTATTAGCCCCCTGCTTTTAATTCCTTGGGGGGAGTAAATGAAAGCACACGTCATGAAGCAGGGTGAGACACAGAACTGGGCTCAGATTCTACCTCATGTCTATTTTCTGTAGTGTAAAAAGACAAAAACATCAAAGGAAAGTGTAATATGTCAAATGTAGTCTAAAGTTATGGTAAAACCACTATTTTAGACAACAAGCTATGAGACATTCAGCAGACAAAGTTAAATTAAAGGCAAAGAGGTCATCGCCATCTTGATGGTCTCCCATAGCAGCTAGCTAGATTTACAAACCAGATTAACATATTAAGAGGGCCAACTACCTATCTTTTTTTGTTGATAAGTTTAATGAAATAAAAATGTGTGTCTTTGAATACTTTGGGTTTTGTGTAGACATTTTGCATCATTACATCATGATTTAAATAAATAAACAACAAAGAACAAGAGAAAACACTCATAAACCCTGTGAGGATCATTTACTTAGGGAGTAAGGTCAGGTGTATAATTATGCCACATGGGTATCAACAGTTATTATAAATTGAAGACTGCAAGTGTCCATGTCAGACATCAGATTTGATAAGTCCTTATTTACTTCTATGCAGATCAGGAGTTACATTGCATGCCTTAATCGCTCATGTTATGCATCTTTCTTGATGTGTTTTCTGAATATATTTTGAATCTGAATGTCATGGAATATGTTCTCTAATCTTTAGATGACAACATTGGATAACTTTAGTCCATTATACAAGACTCCATTGAAAGGCTTACTGTGAGGTGCAGCTTTTGCATTGACATGCCCCACTATGGGGCGAAAATAGATTGTTCTCTGTGCGATTGCTGAATAACAGTCATTCATGATTTTTATTTGTATTCATTAAATGTCTTTATATCTTGAAATGAATATGAAGTGGGACATATAATGTGATCAATACTTTGGTATCATGTGTAATATCAATAAGATACTGTGATGTTAAAACATACCGGTACGTTAGGTGAGATGTGTACATTAACCTATATGATACATACTGCACTGATGTCCTACTACTTCCCCATGTAAAACGTTTAGTCTCAACAAGAGAAATGTATGAAAATGTATGAAGTTGTATGAACTTGTTATAATACAACCAATTGTTTTACTTAGTTTTTACCTAGTATTGTTAACCCAACTTGATTTCTTAAGTTGAAATACTGTGTTTTAAAAATGCAAGGCAGCAGAGTAACTTAAGCTAAGTAAAATCAAATTGAGATGACAAAACTTAACTTCTAGGTTTCACGATGAAACAGATAACATATTCATTTGGATTTAAACAAAGTATTCAATAATGATTCTAATCTATTACTTTCACAGGTTGCTGTCTCTACTAGACCATCATCATGTCAGTGAGGAATCACAGCTTTGTGACAGAGTTTGTCATCGTTGGGTTCCCTGGACTTCAGCCAGAGTTCTACGGTCTTGCCTCTGCTGTATTATTGATTGTTTATTGTTGCACTTTAATAGGAAATTTTGCTGTTCTTATCTTGTTTGCAACTCCTAACATTCTCCATAAACCCATGTATATTATCATTTTGAATCTGGTTGTGTCTGACGTGCTATTCAGCACCACCACTTTACCAAAGATTATTGCCAGGTATTGGTTTCAGGCAGGGGCAATTTCTTTCATTGGTTGTTTTTTGCAAATGTACTTAGTTCACTATTTTGGATCCGTAACTAGCTTTCTCCTATTGATAATGGCTTTAGACAGATATGTAGCAATCTGTTTCCCACTCAGATACCCAATGATTATCAAAAACTCCACTATTCATATACTCAATGCCACTGCATGGATTGTTGCAA
Source organism: Oncorhynchus nerka (assembly GCF_034236695.1). Taxonomy (NCBI): domain Eukaryota; kingdom Metazoa; phylum Chordata; class Actinopteri; order Salmoniformes; family Salmonidae; genus Oncorhynchus; species Oncorhynchus nerka. Next base: position 19,362,617 of record NC_088406.1, on the reverse strand, counting down.
AAGCCTGCCCATTGATGATGGTAATTAGGGCCTATCCTCTTCCTTACTGTGACTCAAACACAATCTTGCAGTGCTTCTGTGATCATATTTCTATAACAAAGCTTGCATGCACTGATAGAGCCCCTTATAGTTTTCCTGCTTTTGTTACAGCAATGGTGGTATTACTGGGACCTCTCGTCTTTATTATATTCTCATATTGCTCTATTATTGTGGCAGTTGTTCAGATTGCGAGCCCCCAAGGCCGCCTCAAAACCCTTTCTACCTGCAGTGGTCAGCTGATCATCATTGCCCTGTATTATCTCCCCAGGTGTTTTATTTATCTGGCCAGTAACGTCGGCATTAGATTCAGCACTGATTTACATATTGTTATTATCATGTTGTATAGCCTGCTCCCTCCTATGATCAATCCTCTGATATACTGTTTCAAGACAAAAGATATGAAACAGACCTTGATGAAAAAATTCAAGAAGTCAACTGCTCCATAAAAGGAGAATGTCTTTGCTGTAAGCCAATGCTTCAAATTATTTTTTTGTTCTGTTATCATGTTTAGAAATACTTGTCCCTACAAGAATACCAACTGAGTACCATATCCTAAATTGACATCCAAAATGGACATATAAAGGGAAAGGAAAAGGGGGATACCTAGTCAGTTGCACAACTGAATGCCTTCAATTGAAATGTGTCTTCAGCATTTAACCCAACCCCTCTGAATCAGAGAGGGGCGGAGGGCTGCCTATATAAGGCCCTGCCTCTGTGTAGCAGTAGATAACGCCTTGTTAGATTGGCACAGATAGAGCATTTAGTGTTTATTGTTGGACAAAGATTATTATGTATTTAGTTATTTCAAATATAGTTGTTTCTGATATTGTCTTTAGGACAACCACATTACTCAAGATTATTGCCAGTTATAGCCAATGATTACATTTGTTTTGAATCAGTTTCTTTTATTAATTTCAGAAGTTCCTACAACAATATGAACTGATTACCAAACCCTACCTTGAAATCGAAAACTTACATTCAGTACCTTTAGAAAGTATACACACCCCTTTACGTTTTCCACACTTTGTCGTGTTACAACCATTATTATTTTTTTATTGTGGGGGGTGGTTCAGGAGTAAACATGTGCTTAACGAGTCACTTAATAAATCACATGGATTCACTCTGTGTGCAATAATAGTGTTTAACATGATTTTTGAATGACTACCTCATCTCTGTACCCCACACATACAATGATCTGTAAGGTCCCTCTGTCAACACACAGATTCAACCAGAAAGTGGTTGGTAGATCGGTAAAGAAAAGCTGACGTTAAATATCCATTTGAGCATGGTGAAGTTATTAACTACACTTTGGATGGTTTATCAATACACCCAGTCACTACAAAGATACAGGCAACCTTCATAACTCAGTTGCCGGAGAGGAAGGAAATTGCTCAGGGATTTCACCATGAGGCCAATGGTGACTAAAACAGTTACAGGGTTTAGTGGTTGTGATAGGAGAAAACTGAGGATCGATCAACAACATTGTAGTTACTCCACAATACTAACCTAATTGACAGAGTGAAAAGAAGGAGGCATGTACATAATACAAATATTCCAAAACATGCATCCTGTTTGAAACAAGGCACTAAAGTAATACTGCAAAAAATGTGGCAAAGCAATTAACCTTTTGTCCTGAATACAAAGTGTTTTGTTTGGGGCAAATCCACTAAGTACTACTCTCCCTATTTTCAAGCATAATGGTGGCTGCATCATGTTTTGGGTATGCTTGTTATCGTTAAGGACTGGAGAGTTTTTCAGGATAAAAGAAATGTAATGGAACTAAGCACAGGCAAAATCCTAGAGGATAACTTGGTTCAGAATGCTTTCCACCAGACACTGAGAGATAAATTCACCATTCAGCAGGAAAATAACCTAAAATACCAAGCTAAATTTACACTGAAGTTTGCTTATCAAGAAAACAGAGAATGTTCCTGAATGGCCGAGTTACAGTTTTGGCTTAAAATTGATTGAAAATCTATGGCAAGACCTGAAAATGTTTGTCTCGCACTTGCTTGGTTTCCCTCCAATTGGTGAAAGAGTTGCATGTGAATACTCTTAAATCCGCATTAAAACAATATGCACATTTTCCCACCAGAGATGTTTCTATCAAATTGACTTGTTGGCGATAAAAGCCTGTGCGTGATGGCATAGTGCACATACAATACCCTTTGAGGTTAAATTCCCATCTACCAATAAAATAAATACAAGTTAAATGGGTTTCCATGGCATTTTCAACTCTTCAGATGATTTTGTTATATAGTGAGTGTGCTATACCAATCTGTGCACTTTTGGCTAGAGTGCACATACACATACACGATGAGATTATTATTATGGACAAAAGAGCAAAATCATTTTTACTTGTCAAATGCCAGCCAAGCATCAATTATCATGTCACCAGAATAAGACCCTCAATATTTTTGGGAAAGGAGAATCAAGCTCCTCATCTTGCACTTTCACCTCCTTGTGAAGTTCATCATCATTTATTTAATCTGTAGCCTAATTGTCACGTTCGTCATAACGAGGAGACCAAGGCGCAGCGTGATAAGAATACATACTTCTTTTAATAAAGAAAGAACACGAAATAAACTAACAAAATGAACGTGCCGCTATATAAACCAAGTGCTGACAGGCAACTACACATCGACAATAACTCACAAACCAAAATGGAAAATGACAAGCTAATTAGGATCCCCAATCAGAGACAACGATAAACAGCTGCCTCTGATTGGGAACCAATTCAGGCCACCATAGACCTACATATACCTAGACATACAAAACCCTATCGATATACAAAAACCCTAGACAGGACAAAAACACCTTGACAATACAAAAACTAAGCCAACCACCCTTGTCACACCCTGACCTTACCAAAATAATAAAGAAAACAAAGATAACTAAGGTCAGGGCGTGACACTAATAAACTGCATGCTTTCCTGACTAGTCACAGTGTGAGGTCCACACAACAAGTCATCATGTGACTCCAAGTTTACTTCGATATGATGGTTATTATAACAATTTTTACGCATAAAAGCGTTTCCACAGACATTTCTCGCATAATTCATTTTACTGACTCAAAAGAATCCCACCCGTCTAGAGTACTTTGTTTTGTTGCATTTTGGAAAGTTTACCCGAAAATGATTCCAGTCCTGTCATGTGTCAATATATTATTTATCTGACATGTACTTTACTTTCATAAGAATTTTGGATGGAAACATGGTTGAAGAATGAAGAATTTTGAATAGAACAATGGGCAAATGTTGCACAATCCAGGTGTGGAAAGCTCTTAGAGGTTTACCCAGAAGACTCACAGCTGTATTATCTGCCAAAGGTGCTTCTACAAAGTATTGACTCAGAGGTGTGAATACTAATGTAAAAATGTATTTCTTTATTCCATTTTCAATAAATATATATATTTTTTAAACGCTTTGTCATTATGGGGTGTTGTGTGTAGATGGCTGAGAAAAAAAACTAAAATCAATTTTTAATTCAGGATGTAACACAAATAATTGTGGAGTAAATCAAGAGGTATGAATACTTTCTGAAGGAACTGGAGAAGGCCCTGATTCTGTGTAACCTGCTCACTTGGGAATACATGTAGTTATATTGAAACCGATACAGCATCTACAGTTTATTGTTGTAGAAAGAGTACTGTGTTAACTCAATAGGTAGTTTTTCCCCTTGTGGCTTTGGCCTCTACAGAACTTGTCAATGTTATCATAAATGATTTGGTCACTAAATAGATCAATTGTAAGCATACAGATCATTGGTATACGTCAAGTTAGGATTCGACACTACAGTACATGAACGATATTAGGTTTGATTTGGTATGACAAAAACCTGATAAAAATACTTCCGCTGCTGTAGGTTGTAATGATGGATAATTGAATGTTCATTTCTTCCAGTGTGTTGGTTCTAAGAGAACTCCACATCACCATTGTCTGAGGGGAATCACAGCTTTGTGACAGAGTTTGTCATCGTTGGTTTCCCTGGACTTCAGCCAGAGTTCCACAGTCTTCCCTCTGCTGCATTATTCCTTGTTGATTGTTGAACTTTAATAGGAAATGTTCAAATCAAATTGTATTAGTCACATGTGCCGAATACAACAGGTGAAATGCTTACTTTACGAGCCCCTAACCAACAAGGCAGTTTCAAAAAATGCAGATAAGAATAAGATATAAAAGTAACAAGTAATTAAAGAGCAGTAGTGAAATAACAATAGCGAGACTATATACAGGGGGTGCCGATACAGAGTCAATGTGCAGGGGCACGAGTTCTTAAGGTAGTATGTACATGTAGGTAGAGTTATTCAAATGACTATGCATAGATGACAACAGTGAGTGGCAGTGGTGTAAAGGGAGGGGTGGGGGGGCATGGCAAATAGTCTGGGTAGCCATTTGACTAGATGTTCAGGAGTCTTATGGCTTGGAGGTAGAAGCTGTTTAGAAGCATCTTGGACCTAGACTTGGCACTCCGGTACAGTTTGCCGTGCTGTAGCAGAGAGAACAGTCTATGACTAGGGTAGTTGGAGTTTTTAGGGCCTTCCTCTGACACCTCCAGGTATAGAGAAGCTTGGCAGGAAGCTTGGCCCAAGTGATGTACTGGGCCGTTCTCACTACCCTCGGTAGTGCCTTGCGGTCGGAGGGCCGAGCAATTGCCATACCAGGCAATGATGCAACCAGTCAGGATGTTCTCGATGGTGCAGCTGTAGAATCTGTAGGATATGAGGACCCATGCCAAATATTTTCAGTCTCCTGAGGGGGAAAATGTTAAGTCGTGCCCTCTTCACGACTGTCTTGGTGTGCTTGGACCATGTTAGTTTGTTGGTGATGTGTACACCAAGGAACTTGAAGCTCTCAACCTGCTCCACTACAATTCCGTCGATGAGAATGGGGTATGCTCGGTCCTCTTTTTCCTGTAGTCCACAATCAACTCCTTTGTCTTGATCACGTTGAGGGAGAGATTGTTGTCCTGGCACCACACGGTCAGGTCTGACCTCCTCCCAAAAGGCTGTCTCGTCGTTGTCGGTGATCATGGGTGGACAAGGAGACCAGGAGGGGACTGAGCACGCACCCCTGAGGGGCCCCCGTGTTGAGGATCAGCGTGGCGGATGTGTTGTTACCTACCCTTACCAACTGGAGGTAGCCTGTCAGGAAGTCCAGGATCCAGTTGCAGAGGGAGGTGTTTAGTCCCAGGGTCCTTAGCTTATTGATGAGCTTCGAGGGCACTATGGTGTTGAACGCTGAGCTGTAATCAATGAATCACATTCTCACATAGGTGTTCCTTTTGTCCAGGTGTGAAAGGGCAGTATGGAGTGCAATAGATATTGCATCATCTGTGGATCTGTTGGGGCGGTATGCAAATTGGAGTGGGTCTAGGGTTTCTGGGATGATGGTGTTAATGTGAGCCATGACCAGCCTTTCAAGGCAGGTTACCTTAGTGTTCTTCGGCACAGGGACTGTGGTGGTCGGCTTGAAACATGTTGGTATTACAGACTCGGACAGGGAGAGGTTGAAAATGTCAGTGAAGCCACTTGCCAGTTGGTAAGCGCATGCTCACAGTACATGTCCTGGTAATCCATCTGGCCCTGCGGCCTTGTTGTCCTGTTTAATTAAAGGTCTTACTCACATCGGCTTCGGAGAGCGTTATGACACAGTCTTCCAGAACAGCTGGTGCTCCCATGCATGTTTCAGTGCATTTTCCTCGAAGCGAGGCATAGAAGTAGTTTAGCTGGTCTGGTAGGCTTGTGTCACTGGGCAGCTCTCGGCTGTGCTTCCCTTTGTCGTCTGTAATGGTTTGCAAGACCTGCCACACCCAACGAGCTTCAGAGCCTGTGTAATACGATTTGATCTTAGTCCTGTGTTGACGCTTTGCCTGTTTGATAGTTCGTTGGAGGGCAGTCTGTGTTAGCAGACTTTTCTATTGATCTAGTCACTGGTGCATGTAAGCAGAAATCAGGAGGATATAATTGTGGTCAGATTTTCCAAATTGAGGGGGATGGAGAGCTTTGTATGCGTCTCTGTGTGTGGAGTATAGGTGGTCCAGAGTTATTTTTCTTCTGGTTGCACATTTAACATGCTGATAGAAATTTGCGTTAAAGTCCCCGGCTACTAGGAGCACCATCTCTGGGTTAACGTTTTCTTGTTTGCTTATGGCGGAATACAGTTCAATGCTGTCTTAGTGCCAGCTTCTGACTGTGGTGGTATGTAAACAGCTACAAAGAATACAGATGAAAACTCTCTCGGTAGGTAGTGTGGTCTACAGCTTATCATGAGAAACTCTACCTCAGGCGAGCAATAGCTCGAGACTTCCTTAGATATCGTGTACCAGCCGTTGTGTACAAAAATACATAGACTGCCGACCCTTGTCTTACAAGACGCCGCTGTTCTGTCCTGCCGGTACATTGTATAACCAGCCAGCTGTATGTTGATGTTGCCGTCGTTCAGCCACGACTACGGTTTATTCGATCGCCTGCAAATTCTCAGAAGGCAGCTGGACTTTCGGCCCCTCTTTCTCCGCCTCCTCTTCACGCAGATCACGGGGATCGGGGCTTGTTCCCGAGGAAGCAGCGTATCCTTCGCTTTGGGCTCGTCAGAGGATTTTGCTAGTCCATGGTGAGTAATCTCAGTCCTGATGTCGGTCATAAGCGATGGTAGTGGCAAAATTATGTACAAAATTAGTTTTAAAAATAAGTTACAAACAACGCAAATAAGCGAACCAAAAAAACACAATCGGCTCTGGACACGTAAAATGGCTGCCAACTTCTCCGGCGCCAATGTTGTTGTTCTTATTTTGTTTGCAACTCATAAAGTTCCATAAACCAATGTATTTTATCTTTTTGAATGTGTTTGTGTGTGACGTACTGCTCAACACCACCACTTTACCAAAGATTTTTGCCAAGTATTGTTTTCAGGCAGGGGCAATTTCTTTCTTTGGTTGTTTTTTGCAAATGTACTGTTTGGATCCGTAACTATTTTGGACCGATGTTTCTAAATCTGTTACCCACTCAGTTACCCAATAGATCAAAAACTACACTATTCACATACTCAATGTCACTGCGTGGTTGCTTGCAGTGACATTGTCACGGCCGTCGTAAGAAGTGGACCAAGGTGCAGTGTTGTGAGCGTACATTTTCCTTTTATTTTGGAATGACGCCAACAAAACAAGAAACAAAATGAACAACCGTGAAGTTTATAGGGCTTTAGTGCCGCAAAAAAAGTTAACTACCCACAATCACAGATGGGAAAAAGGGCTGCCTAAGTATGGTTCCCAATCAGAGACGACAATAGACAGCTGTCCCTGATTGAGAACCATACCCGGCCAAAACAAAGAAATACAGTATATAGGTCAGGGCGTGACAGTACCCCCCCCCCCCCCCCCCACACACAAAGGTGCCGCCCCCAGGCCCGCAAAACCTGAACCTATAGGGGAGGGTCCGGGTGGACATCTATCCGTGGTGGCAGCCTGGTGCGGGACGTAGACCCCGCTCCACCTCTTGCTCACCACGCTTTGGTGGTGCCTCTGGTGTGGGGACCACAAGTGTAAAGGAATGATTAAGAATATGTACATAAAAATATATGAATGAGCCATGGCCGAATGGCATAGGCAAGATGCAGTAGATGGTATAGAGTGCAGTATATACATATGAGATGAGTAATGTAGGGTATGTAAACATTATATTAAGTGGCATTGTTTATATTGGCTAGTGATACATCTATTACATCAATCTTTTCATTATTAAAGTGGCTAGAGATGAGTCAGTATGTTGGCAGCAGTCACTCAATGTTAGTGATGGCTGTTTAACAGTCTGATGGCCTTGAGATAGAAGGTGTTTTTCAGTCTCTTGGTCCCCGCTTTGATGCACCTGTATTGACCTCGCCTTCTGGATGATAGCGGGGTAAACAGGCAGTGGCTCGGGTGGTTGTTGTCGTTGATGATCTTTTTGGCCTTCCTGTGACATCGGGTGGTGTAGGTGTCCTGGAGGGCAGGTAGTTTGCATTGTGCAGACCTCACTACCCTCTGGAGAGCCTTACAGTTGTGGGCGGTGCAGTTGTCGTACCAGGCGGTGAACAGCCTGACCGGATGCTCTCGATTGTGCATCTTTAAAAGTTTGTGAGTGCTTTTGGTGACAAGCCAAATTTCTTCAGCCTCCTGAGGTTGAAGAGGAGCTGCTGTGCCTTCTTCACCACGCTGTCTGTGTGGGTGGACCATTTCAGTTTGTCCGTGATGTGTACGCCGAGGAAATTAAAACTTTCCACCTTCTCCACAACTGTCCCATCGATGTGGATAATGGGCTGCTTCCTCACTGTTTTCCTGAAGTCCACGATCATCTCCTTTGTTTTGTTGACATTGAGTGTGAGGTTATTTTCCTGACACCACACTCCGAGGGCCCTTGCCTCCTCCCTGTAGGCTGTCTCGTCGTTGTTGGTAATCAAGCCTACCACTGTAGTGTCGTCTGCAAACTTGATGATTTAGTTGGAGGCGTGCATGGCCACGTAGTCATGGGTGAACAGGGAGTACAGGAGAGGGCTGAGAGCGCCCTTGTGAAGCCCAGTGTTGAGGATCAGCAGGGTGGAGATGTTGTTACCTACCCTCACCACCTGGGGGGCCGGCTCGTCAGGAAGTCCAGGACCCAGTTTCACAGGGCGGGGTCGAGACCCAATGTCTCGAGCTTAATGACGAGTTTGGAGGGTACTATGGTGTTATATGCTGAGCTGTTGTTGATGAACAGCATTCTCACATATGTATTCCTCTTGTCCATATGGGTTAGGGAAGTGTGCAGTGTTATTGCGATTGCGTCGTCTGTGGACCTATTGGGGCGGTAAGCAAATTGGAGTGGGTCTAGGGTGTCAGGTAGGGTGGAGGTGATATGGTCCTTGACTTGTCTCTCAAAGCACTTCATGATGACGAAATATTTGGGTACATCCATAACAATGTGTTAATGAGGCTCGATTTCGCCTGGAATACAAAATGTGCTCTCTCATTAGGACACTGTTGTTCAGTGGAGCTAGCCAGCAACACAGCTAACACAATCACTTCAAACTGAAACTGGAAAGATTGCAAACTAGCTGCATTTGGTTTCATTTTACCTGTTTTATATTGACATTTCTTTGTATACAGTCTATCCATAAAAAAATATGCTGTTTCATGATTTCGACTGGCTGAGAAAAGATGTCTGTCTGCCTGTTTGTCTCATACTGACTCCCAACACATTCATTACTATGGGACTGCTGGAGATGGAATTTGCTGTATTTAATTAACATTCAGCAAAAAATGTATTGTGTCCATCTTCAAATTGTCTATTGGTATAATAGAAATGCTAAGAAACAATTATGTCTAGCAAGCTATTCCAGCCTAGTTTTTCCTGCATGGGACTCCAAGAGCTAAGGAGTGTTTTTTAAAGAGAGGCCAGCGGAGCACAGGTGATTGAGTATTGCGAATGAGACAAAAGCAATACTTTAGAAGCTTATTATGCATAACCCATCATTAAAACCTCTTATGGATAGGCGAGACGCTAACGTCTCAACTGGCCAATTGCTGGGGGAAATGCAGAGCGCCAGATTCAAATAAAATGCTATAAAATTCTAACTTTCATTAAATCACACATGTAAGATACTCAATTAAAGCTACACTCGTTGTGAATCCAGCCAACATGTCAGATTTTTACAATGCTTTTCGGCGAAAGCATAAGAAGCTATTATCTGATAGCCTGAACCATCTGCACCAGCAGTAAACAAAGGAGCTAGCATAGCAGGCACTACACAAAATGCTGAAATAAAATATAAAACATGCATTACCTTTGACGAGCTTCTTTTGTTGGCACTCCAATATGTCCCATAAACATCACAATTGGTCCTTTTGTTCTATTAATTTCGGCCATATATATCGAAAATGTCCATTTATAAAGCGCGTTTGATCCAGAAAAAAAACTGCTTACAAAAACGCAATGTCACTCTATAGGCAACTTTTGAAATTTTTTAAACTTTGCCAAAATATTTCAAACTACTTTTGTAATACAACGTTAGGTATTTTTAAACGTTAATAATTGATCAAATTGTAGACGGGGCAATCTGTATTCAATACAGGAAAGAAAAGAAACCAGCACTGCTTTTCACATCTTGCGCAACTCACAAAAGTGTCCCCAGTTCCGAGTTGGCCTACTTCTTCATTGCACAAAGGAATAACCAAATTCCAAAGACTGGCGACATCCAGTGGAAGCGATAGGAACTGAAAATAGGTTCCTATGAAATATCCCATGGCAAAGACAATATAGGGAACAGATAGGGGGGGAATTCTGAACAGTTAGTCCTCAGGGTTTTGCCTGCTACATAAGTTCTCTTATACTCACAGACATGATTCAAACAGTTTTAGAAACTTCAGAGTGTTTTCTATCCAAGTCTATGAATAATATGCATATCTTATATTCTTACCAAGAAGTTGAAATTGGGCACGCTATTTATCCAAAAGTGAAAATTCTGCCCCCTAGCTTTAAGAGGTTAATGAATATGATGTCAGTTCGGTTGTCATCTGAGACATTCTCATCAATGATAAGATGACATAAACTCTACAGTGGAGAGTCTATACATCAGAGTTATCAGATTCACATGGAATTGTTGTTCAATTTAAATGTTTGAATATAAAATTATTTGTGATGGGATGAAATGTAATTTTATATTCTAAAATGTGATATGTGGGTTTTCATAAGTTAGGGCTGCTCACTCAGTTGCCCGCCCACGTGAAGAGACAGAGGTTATAAAACTTTTCAAACACACCCTCCTCTTCCTTCCTATATAAAGCCTTGACGACAACATAACTATCGGTTCCAATGAGGTAGGATGACGATCCTATGTCAGAATGGTTCAGATAAAACTACAGACAAAGCCAACATCAGCATGAGCTTTGTTTGCGAATGGTATGAACTTTGAATTCTTATTCACGACAGAAGTGATACCTCCTAGCCGTTGAGTTAGCGACCGCAGCTGCAAACGCAGGTTAGGAAGGAACAGACAGACAGACAGTAAATATTTACTGCATTTTCCTTTTCCAAATGGGCGGTAATTTAGAATGCATAAGATACTGTATTTACGATAGCACAGCTTCTTCCCTTTGTTCCCCAGTCTCCCGCTCTTTCACTCTTTCACCCTTTTCCTTTGTGTCATATCTGTTCCGCCCGCTAGGGACGTTTTCCTATGACGTAAAGAATTATCTAGGTATAATTCATTCTTTGTATATGTAATTCTGTGTGATTAGTTACGTATTTAGTAAATAAATAATTAAACCCAACTTTACATTGCTGATTAAAATTGTTAGCCAGGGTTCTTGAAGAAAACCAAGAATTTACAACTTTCAGATTATGAGACTGAAGTAAAATGATGATTACTGTTGACTGCTATTGATGTAAAATATTACAAAATCTTTAAGAGTTTATTCGGAAGTTAACAGCTCTATAAATATTATTTTGTGGTGCCCGACTCTATAGTTAATTACATTTACATGATTAGCTCAATCAGGTAATATTAATCACGGAGAATTATTTTATAGAATAGCATGTCATAGTAATTAATCCAGCATAGCCAAAGACACGACAGTGGAGTGGTTGAAAAATGAGTTTTAATGACTCCAACCTAAGTGTATGTAAACTTCCGACTTCAACTGTATATGTAAAGGAACAATATTCAAGTGACCCCGAAAGCCACATAGAGATGTGTAAATTTGACACGCAGTGGGTCTTATATTACTGTAACGTAGACTATGCTGCAGAAAATGTAGGCTCACAAGACAAATAGTTATCATGAGATCATAGGTCTACATGCATTGTGGACTGCACTCCATACTGAAATGTCTGTCCCAACCCTGAGTGTTGATTCATCCTTCAGAGACCGTAGAGAAGCCAGATTTAGACATCATTTAACATTTCCATTTCACACCATGCTGTTCATAAAAATAATTGGACCTATTTCTTGCAGTTATTTATCCCAGGAAGAGGGAATGGATTTGGGTGCAAAATTCAGGTAAATCTCAGTCCACACCTCATTTTTTGTCATTAATCTTGCCCTGGGGGCAGCTTTGCAGTGGTCACTAGCTGGCAAAGCCACGAAGTTGTTAAATCTGATTTTACACCTAACAGATTTTACAGCCAGGTTACCCATGACACAAGTTAGTATTCGACATCCATTCATGTCTGAGGATGTCGGGAGATCCTGTAGGGGGAACAACAGCATCTCAGGATTAATCCCCCAACGAGCCTGTAGAGGGAACAACAGCATCCCAAGCCTAATCCCCCAACGAGCCTGTAGCGGGAACAACAGCATCCCAACCCTAATCCCCCAACGAGTTTGCAGGGGTAACAGTAGCAATATCAAACCACACACACTCAACTGGAAATTCTACCTCATATTGTTTACACTTATTCACACTACATACTAATGACCCCTTTATAATGCATGGAATGGTGGTCAGAGCCTGTTGATACCCCCATGTCTCATCATGGAATGGTGGTCAGGGCCTGTTGACATCCCCATGTCCCATTATGGAATGGTGGTCAGGGCCTGTTGACATCCCATGTCTCATCATGAAATGGTGGTTGGGGTCTGTTGACATCCCCATGTCTCATCATGGAATGGTGGTCAGGGCCTGTTGACATCCCCATGTCTCATCATGGAATGGTGGTCAGGGCCTGTTGACATCCCCATGTCTCATCATGGAATGGTGGTCGGGGCTTGTTGACATCCCCATGTCTCATCATGAAATGGTGGTCTGGGTCTGTTGACATCCCCATGTCTCATCATGGAATGGTGGTCGGGGCGTGTTGACATCCCCATGTCTCATCATGAAATGGTGGTCTGGGTCTGTTGACATCCCCATGTCTCATCATGGAATGGTGGTGGGGGTCTGTTGACATCCCCGTGTCTCATCATGGAATGGTGGTTGGGGTCTGTTGACATCCCATGTTTAATCGGGGAATGGTGGTCAGGGCCTGTTGACATCCCCATGTCTCATCGTGGAATGGTGGTCAGGGCCTGTTGACATCCCATGTTTCATTGTGGAATGGTGGTGGGGGTCTGTTGACATCCCCGTGTCTCATCATGGAATGGTGGTTGGGGTCTGTTGACATCCCATGTCTCATCATGGAATGGTGGTGGGGGTCTGTTGACATCCCCGTGTCTCATCATGGAATGGTGGTCAGGGCCTGTTATCCATGTTTCATCACTTGTTGACAAATGGTGGTGGGGCATTCATCCTTATGACCATCAGTGGAACAGGTGTGCATCTTGACATCCCCCATTCTCATCAGGGGAGGTGGTGAGGGCCTGTTGACATCCCATGTCTCATCATGGTAATGGTGGTTGGGGTCTGTTGACATCCCATGTCTCATCATGGAATGGTGGTGATTGACTCCCCTGTCCTGGCGTGTGGTCAGGGTTTGTTCCCATGTCTCATTGGGGTGGTCAGGGCAGTTGACATCCCAGTTTCATGACTGGTGCTCAGGGTCTGTTGACATCCCATGTCTTCATCAGTGGTAGGGAGGCGTTGCATCCCAGATCATGTGGATGAACGGGGTCAGTGCCCTTGTTTGGGTGGTAGGGCCTGATCCCCAGAGCCTGGAGGTACTGAGGTGCCGTTCCCCTCACAGAAATGGTGGTCAGGCAAGCACCATGGTCTTGTAGCGGACATCCGATGTCTTCAACTGGAAGCCAGTGGAGGGAGCGGAGGATCCATGTCTCATCGTGGAGATGGTTGGGAAGGGCCTGAACATCCAGACGGGCTGCGGCGTTCTGGATGAGTTGTAGGGTTTCCCATGGCTCATCATGGCATGGTGGCCCAGCCTGTTGACATCATGTCTCATCATGTTGTCAGTAATCATGACGGGAGATGACAAGTGCCTGGATTGGGACCTGCCCCCATGTCTCATCATGTGTGGTCAGGGTCTGGACATCCCATGTCTCTCATGCGGATGTTGTAGAGCATGACACCCATGTCTCATCATGGAATGGTGGTCAGGCCACATCCCATGTCTCATCATGATGTGGTAGTTGTTGAGAATCCCATGTCTCACAGGGTGTGGTCCAGGATCACGCCAAGTTCTCATGAGCGCTCTGGGAGGAGGACACAATGGATCATGTTGTCAGGGCCTGTGATCCCAGATCATGGAATGGTGGTCAGTCTGTTGACATCCCCATGTCCATCATGGGAGGAAGAGCAGTTCCGTCTTGCCGGGGTTGACATCCCCATGTCTCATCATGGTGGTGGTCCACACGGATATGTCTGCCAGACATGTCTCATCATGAAATGATGCGATTCTGCCATCCCATGTCTCATCATGAAATGGTGGTCAGGGCCTGTTGACATGTGTCGTCTGCATAGCAATGATAGGAGAGACATCCCATGTCTCATCATGGAATTATGGTCAGAGCCTGTTGACATCCCCATGTCTCACTTGGTGTATCAGGGTCGGAATGGAGAGGGCCTGTTGACATCCCAGTCTCATCATGGGTGGTCACCTGTTGACATCCCGTGTCTCATCATGTGAATGGTGGTCAGGGTCTGTTGACATCCCCATGTCTCATCATGGAATGGGGGTCTGTTGGTCAGGGGACCTGTTGACATCCCATGTCTCATCATGAAATGGTGGTCAGGGCCTGTTGACATCCCATGTCTCATCATGGAGAGGAGGTCTGATGGTTCACAGTCTCATCGAATGGTGGTCAGGGCATGTTGAGCCGACATCCCAGGTCTAGAAGGATGAGAGCAGAGGACATCTTTAGCAGTGCGGAGCGCCTCCCCATGTCTCATCATGAGAATGGTGGTCTGGGCCAGTCTGGTGGTGGCGGTCAGTTGAATGACTAGTCTTGACATCCCATGATCTGAATGGTGGTGGATCAAGAACATCCCATGTCTCATCATGGAATGGTGGTGGGGCCTCTCCCATGTTGACATCCCCATGTCTCATCATGTCTCATCATGGAAATGGTGGTCAGGGGCCTGTTGACATCCCATGTCTCATCATGAAATGGTGGTCAGGGCCTGTTGACATCCCCATGTCTCATCGTGGAATGGTGGTCAGGGCCTGTTGACATCCCATGTCTCATCATGGAATGGTGGTCTGGGCCTGTTGACATCCCATGTCTCATCATGAAATGGTGGTCAGGGCCTGTTGACATCCCATGTCTCATCATGGAATGGTGGTGGTGGGGTCTGTTGACATCCCATGTCTCATCATGGAAATGGTGGTCAGGGGAATCTGTTGACATCCCATGTCTCATCATGGAATGGTGGTCAGGGTCTGTTGACATCCCATGTCTCATCATGGAATGGTGGTCAGGGTCTGTTGACATCCCATGTCTCATCATGGAATGGTGGTCAGGGTCTGTTGACATCCCATGTCTCATCATGGAATGGTGGTCAGGGCCTGTTGACATCCCATGTCTCATCATGAAATGGTGGTCGGGGCCTGTTGACATCCCATGTCTTATCATGAAATGGTGGTTGGGGTCTGTTGACATCCCATGTCTCATCGTGGAATGGTGGTCGGGGTCTTTTGACATCCCCATGTCTCATCGTGGAATGGTGGTCATCATCCCATGTCTCATCAAATGGTGGTCAGGGCCTGTTGACATCCCATGTCTCATCATGAAATGGTGGTCAGGGGACCTGTTGACATCCCATGTCTCATCATGGAATGGTGGTCAGGGTCTGTTGACATCCCATGTCTCATCATGGAATGGTGGTTGGGGTCTGTTGACATCCCCATGTCTCATCATGGAATGGTGGTCAGGGCCTGTTGACATCCCCATGTCTCATCATGAAATGGTGGTCAGGGTCTGTTGACATCCCATGTCTCATCATGAAATGGTGGTCGGGGCCTGTTGACATCCCTGTGTCTCGTCATGGAATGGTGGTTGGGGTCTGTTGACATCCCCATGTCTCATCATGGAATGGTGGTCTGGGCCTGTTGACATCCCATGTCTCATCATGAAATGGTGGTCAAAGTCTGTTGACATCCCATGTCTCATCATGGAAATGGTGGTCAGGGTCTGTTGACATCCCCATGTCTCATCATGAAATGGTGGTCAGGGTCTGTTGACATCCCATGTCTCATCATGGAATGGTGGTCAGGGTCTGTTGACATCCCCATGTCTCATCATGGAATGGTGGTCAGGGTCTGTTGACATCCCATGTCTCATCATGAAATGGTGGTCGGGGCCTGTTGACATCCCATGTCTCATCATGGAATGGTGGTCTGGGCCTGTTGACATCCCATGTCTCATCATGAAATGGTGGTCAAAGTATGTTGACATCCCATGTCTCATCATGGAATGGTGGTCAGGGTCTGTTGACATCCCCATGTCTCATCATGAAATGGTGGTCAGGGCCTGTTGACATCCCATGTCTCATCATGAAATGGTGGTCGGGGCCTGTTGACATCCCATGTCTCATCATGAAATGGTGGTCAGGGTCATGTTGACATCCCATGTCTCATCATGAAATGGTGGTTGGGGTCTGTTGACATCCCATGTCTCATCATGGAATGGTGGTCAGGGCATGTTGACATCCCCGTGTCTCATTATGAAATGGTGGTTGGGGCCTCCCCCGTGTCTCATCATTGAATGGTGGTCAGGGCCTGTTGACATCCCATGTCTCATCATTGAATGGTGGTCAGGGCCTGTTGACATCCCCATGTCTCATCATGGAATGGTGGTCAGGGCCTGTTGACATCCCCATGTCTCATCATGGAATGGTGGTCAGGGCCTGTTGACATCCCATGTCTCATCATGGAATGGTGGTCGGGGCTTGTTGACATCCCCATGTCTCATCATGAAATGGTGGTCTGGGTCTGTTGACATCCCATGTCTCATTATGGAATGGTGGTGGGGTCTGTTGACATCCCCGTGTCTCATCATGGAATGGTGGTTGGGGTCTGTTGACATCCCATGTCTCATCATGGAATGGTGGTCAGGGTCTGTTGACATCCCATGTCTCATCATGGAATGGTGGTCAGGGCCTGTTGACATCCCATGTCTCATCATGGAATGGTGGTCAGGGTTTGTTAACATCCCATGTTTCATCATGAAATGGTGGTCAGGGTCTGTTAACATCCCATGTCTCATCATGAAATGGTGGTCGGGGCCTCTTGACATCCCATGTCTCATCATGAAATGGTGGTCGGGGCCTGTTGACATCCCATGTCTTATCATGAAATGGTGGTTGGGGTCTGTTGACATCCCATGTCTCATCGTGGAATGGTGGTCGGGGTCTTTTGACATCCCCATGTCTCATCGTGGAATGGTGGTCGGGCGTCGTCTTGACATCCCATGTCTCATGAAATGGTGGTCAGGGCCTGTTGACATCCCATGTATCATCATGAAATGGTGGTCGGGGCCTGTTGACATCCCATGTCTCATCATGAAATGGTGGTCGGGGCCTGTTGACATCCCATGTCTTATCATGGAATGGTGGTTGGGGTCTGTTGACATCCCATGTCTCATCATGGAATGGTGGTTGGGGTCTGTTGACATCCCCATGTCTCATCATGGAATGGTGGTCAGGGCCTGTTGACATCCCCATGTCTCATCATGAAATGGTGGTCAGGGTCTGTTGACATCCCATGTCTCATCATGAAATGGTGGTCAGGGTCTGTTGACATCCCATGTCTCATCATGAAATGGTGGTCGGGGCCTGTTGACATCCCATGTCTCATCATGAAATGGTGGTCGGGGCCTGTTGACATCCCATGTCTTATCATGGAATGGTGGTCTGGGCCTGTTGACATCCCATGTCTCATCATGAAATTGTGGTCAGGGTCTGTTGACATCCCATGTCTCATCATGAAATGGTGGTCAGGGTCTGTTGACATCCCATGTCTCATCATGAAATGGTGGTCGGGGCCTGTTGACATCCCTGTGTCTCGTCATGGAATGGTGTTGGGGTCTGTTGACATCCCCATGTCTCATCATGAAATGGTGGTCAAAGTATGTTGACATCCCATGTCTCATCATGAAATGGTGGTCAGGGTCTGTTGACATCCCATGTCTCATCATGGAATGGTGGTCAGGGTCTGTTGACATCCCCATGTCTCATCATGAAATGGTGGTCAGGGCCTGTTGACATCCCATGTCTCATCATGAAATGGTGGTCGGGGCCTGTTGACATCCCATGTCTCATCATGAAATGGTGGTTGGGGTCTGTTGACATCCCATGTCTCATCATGAAATGGTGGTCGGGGCCTGTTGACATCCCATGTCTTATCATGGAATGGTGGTCTGGGCCTGTTGACATCCCATGTCTCATCATGAAATGGTGGTCAAAGTATGTTGACATCCCATGTCTCATCATGGAATGGTGGTCTCACATCCCCATGTCTCATCATGAAATGGTGGTCAGGGCCTGTTGACATCCCATGTCTCATCATGAAATGGTGGTCGGGGCCTGTTGACATCCCATGTCTCATCATGAAATGGTGGTCGGGGCATGTTGACATCCCATGTCTCATCATGAAATGGTGGTTGGGGTCTGTTGACATCCCATGTCTCATCATGGAATGGTGGTCAGGGCATGTTGACATCCCCGTGTCTCATTATGAAATGGTGGTTG
Source organism: Oncorhynchus nerka (assembly GCF_034236695.1). Lineage (NCBI taxonomy): Eukaryota > Metazoa > Chordata > Actinopteri > Salmoniformes > Salmonidae > Oncorhynchus > Oncorhynchus nerka. Next base: position 19,343,990 of record NC_088406.1, on the reverse strand, counting down.
GGGCCTGTTGACATCCCCGTGTCTCATCATTGAATGGTGGTCAGGGCCTGTTGACATCCCCGTGTCTCATCATTGAATGGTGGTCAGGGCCTGTTGACATCCCCATGTCTCATCATGGAATGGTGGTCAGGGCCTGTTGACATCCCCATGTCTCATCATGGAATGGTGGTCAGGGCCTGTTGACATCCCCATGTCTCATCATGGAATGGTGGTCGGGGCTTGTTGACATCCCCATGTCTCATCATGAAATGGTGGTCTGGGTCTGTTGACATCCCATGTCTCATTATGGAATGGTGGTGGCGGTCTGTTGACATCCCATGTCTCATCATGGAATGGTGGTTGGGGTCTGTTGACATCCCATGTCTCATCGTGGAATGGTGGTCGGGGTCTGTTGACATCCCATGTCTCATCATGGAATGGTGGTCAGGGCCTGTTGACATCCCATGTCTCATCATGGAATGGTGGTCAGGGTCTGTTAACATCCCATGTCTCATCATGAAATGGTGGTCAGGTCTGTTAACATCCCATGTCTCATCATGAAATGGTGGTCGGGGCCTCTTGACATCCCATGTCTCATCATGAAATGGTGGTCGGGGCCTGTTGACATCCCCATGTCTCATCATGGAATGGTGGTCGGGGCCTGTTGACATCCCATGTCTCATCATGAAATGGTGGTCTGGGTCTGTTGACATCCCATGTCTCATCATGGAATGGTGGTGGCGGTCTGTTGACATCCCATGTCTCATCATGGAATGGTGGTTGGGGTCTGTTGACATCCCATGTCTCATCTGGAATGGTGGTCGGGGTCTGTTGACATCCCATGTCTCATCATGGAATGGTGGTCAGGGCCTGTTGACATCCCATGTCTCATCATGGAATGGTGGTCAGGGTCTGTTAACATCCCATGTTTCATCATGAAATGGTGGTCAGGGTCTGTTGACATCCCATGTCTCATCATGAAATGGTGGTCCCTCTTGACATCCCATGTCTCATCATGAAATGGTGGTCGGGGCCTGTTGACATCCCATGTCTTATCATGAAATGGTGGTTGGGGTCTGTTGACATCCCATGTCTCATCATGGAATGGTGGTCGGGGTCTTTTGACATCCCCATGTCTCATCGTGGAATGGTGGTCGGGCGTCTCTTGACATCCCATGTCTCATGAAATGGTGGTCAGGGCCTGTTGACATCCCATGTCTCATCATGAAATGGTGGTCGGGGCCTGTTGACATCCCATGTCTCATCATGGAATGGTGGTCGGGGTCTGTTGACATCCCATGTCTCATCATGGAATGGTGGTTGGGGTCTGTTGACATCCCCATGTCTCATCATGGAATGGTGGTCAGGGCCTGTTGACATCCCCATGTCTCATCATGAAATGGTGGTCAGGGCCTGTTGACATCCCATGTCTCATCATGAAATGGTGGTCGGGGTCTGTTGACATCCCATGTCTCATCATGGAATGGTGGTCAGGGGTCTGTTGACATCCCCATGTCTCATCATGGAATGGTGGTCTGGGCCTGTTGACATCCCATGTCTCATCATGAAATGGTGGTCAGGGTCTGTTGACATCCCATGTCTCATCATGGAATGGTGGTGGTCTGTTGACATCCCCATGTCTCATCATGAAATGGTGGTCAGGGCCTGTTGACATCCCATGTCTCATCATGAAATGGTGGTCGGGGCCTGTTGACATCCCATGTCTTATCATGGAATGGTGGTCTGGGCCTGTTGACATCCCATGTCTCATCATGAAATGGTGGTCAAAGTATGTTGACATCCCATGTCTCATCATGGAATGGTGGTCAGGGTCTGTTGACATCCCATGTCTCATCATGAAATGGTGGTCAGGGCCTGTTGACATCCCATGTCTCATCATGAAATGGTGGTCGGGGCCTGTTGACATCCCATGTCTCATCATGAAATGGTGGTCGGGGCACATCCCATGTCTCATCATGAAATGGTGGTTGGGGTCTGTTGACATCCCATGTCTCATCATGGAATGGTGGTCAGGGTCTGTTGACATCCCCATGTCTCATCATGAAATGGTGGTTGGGGCCTGTTGACATCCCATGTCTCATCATGAATGGTGGTCAGGGCCTGTTGACATCCCATGTCTCATCATGGAATGGTGGTCAGGGCCTGTTGACATCCCCATGTCTCATCATGGAATGGTGGTCAGGGCCTGTTGACATCCCCATGTCTCATCATGGAATGGTGGTCAGGGCCTGTTGACATCCCCATGTCTCATCATGGAATGGTGGTCGGGGCTTGTTGACATCCCCATGTCTCATCATGAAATGGTGGTCTGGACATCTGTTGACATCCCATGTCTCATCATGGAATGGTGGTCGGGGTCTGTTGACATCCCATGTCTCATCATGGAATGATGGTTGGGGTCTGTTGACATCCCATGTCTCATCGTGGAATGGTGGTCGGGGTCTGTTGACATCCCCATGTCTCATCATGGAATGGTGGTCAGGGCCTGTTGAATCCCATGTCTCATCATGGAATGGTGGTCAGGGTTTGTTACATCCCATGTTTCATCATGAAATGGTGGTCAGGGTCTGTTAACATCCCATGTCTCATCATGAAATGGTGGTCGGGGCCTCTTGACATCCCATGTCTCATCATGAAATGGTGGTCATCTGTTGACATCCCCATGTCTCATCATGGAATGGTGGTCGGGGCTTGTTGACATCCCATGTCTCATCATGAAATGGTGGTCTGGGTCTGTTGACATCCCATGTCTCATCATGGAATGGTGGTGGGGTCTGTTGACATCCCATGTCTCATCATGGAATGGTGGTCGGGGTCTGTTGACATCCCATGTCTCATCATGGAATGGTGGTCGGGGTCTGTTGACATCCCATGTCTCATCATGGAATGGTGGTCAGGGTCTGTTGACATCCCCATGTATCATCATGGAATGGTGGTCAGGGTTTGTTAACATCCCATGTTTCATCATGAAATGGTGGTCAGGGTCTGTTAACATCCCATGTCTCATCATGAAATGGTGGTCGGGGCCTCTTGACATCCCATGTCTCATCATGAAATGGTGGTCTGTTGACATCCCATGTCTTATCATGAAATGGTGGTTGGGGTCTGTTGACATCCCATGTCTCATCGTGGAATGGTGGTCGGGGTCTTTTGACATCCCCATGTCTCATCGTGGAATGGTGGTCGGGCGTCGTCTTGACATCCCATGTCTCATGAAATGGTGGTCAGGGCCTGTTGACATCCCATGTCTCATCATGAAATGGTGGTCGGGGCCTGTTGACATCCCATGTCTTATCATGGAATGGTGGTCGGGGTCTGTTGACATCCCCGTGTCTCATCATGGAATGGTGGTTGGGGTCTGTTGACATCCCCATGTCTCATCATGGAATGGTGGTCAGGGCCTGTTGACATCCCCATGTCTCATCATGAAATGGTGGTCAGGGTCTGTTGACATCCCATGTCTCATCATGAAATGGTGGTCGGGGCCTGTTGACATCCCATGTCTCATCATGGAATGGTGGTCTGGGCCTGTTGACATCCCATGTCTCATCATGAAATCCCATGTGGTGGTGGTCTGTTGACATCCCATGTCTCATCATGGAATGGTGGTCAGGGTCTGTTGACATCCCCATGTCTCATCATGAAATGGTGGTCAGGGCCTGTTGACATCCCATGTCTCATCATGAAATGGTGGTCGGGGCCTGTTGACATCCCATGTCTCATCATGAAATGGTGGTTGGGGTCTGTTGACATCCCATGTCTCATCATGAAATGGTGGTCGGGGCCTGTTGACATCCCATGTCTTATCATGGAATGGTGGTCATCATCCCATGTCTCATCATGAAATGGTGGTCAAAGTATGTTGACATCCCATGTCTCATCATGGAATGGTGGTCAGGGTCTGTTGACATCCCCATGTCTCATCATGAAATGGTGGTCAGGGCCTGTTGACATCCCATGTCTCATCATGAAATGGTGGTCGGGGCCTGTTGACATCCCATGTCTCATCATGAAATGGTGGTCGGGGCATGTTGACATCCCATGTCTCATCATGAAATGGTGGTTGGGGTCTGTTGACATCCCATGTCTCATCATGGAATGGTGGTCAGGGCATGTTGACATCCCCGTGTCTCATTATGAAATGGTGGTTGGGGCCTGTTGACATCCCCGTGTCTCATCATTGAATGGTGGTCAGGGCCTGTTGACATCCCCGTGTCTCATCATTGAATGGTGGTCAGGGCCTGTTGACATCCCCATGTCTCATCATGGAATGGTGGTCAGGGCCTGTTGACATCCCCATGTCTCATCATGGAATGGTGGTCAGGGCCTGTTGACATCCCCATGTCTCATCATGGAATGGTGGTCGGGGCTTGTTGACATCCCCAAGTCTCATCATGAAATGGTGGTCTGGGTCTGTTGACATCCGCATGTCTCATTATGGAATGGTGGTGGCGGTCTGTTGACATCCCCGTGTCTCATCATGGAATGGTGGTTGGGGTCTGTTGACATCCCATGTCTCATCGTGGAATGGTGGTCGGGGTCTGTTGACATCCCATGTCTCATCATGGAATGGTGGTCAGGGCCTGTTGACATCCCATGTCTCATCATGGAATGGTGGTCAGGGTTTGTTAACATCCCATGTTTCATCATGAAATGGTGGTCAGGGTCTGTTAACATCCCATGTCTCATCATGAAATGGTGGTCGGGGCCTCTTGACATCCCATGTCTCATCATGAAATGGTGGTCGGGGCCTGTTGACATCCCATGTCTTATCATGAAATGGTGGTTGGGGTCTGTTGACATCCCATGTCTCATCGTGGAATGGTGGTCGGGGTCTTTTGACATCCCCATGTCTCATCGTGGAATGGTGGTCGGGCGTCGTCTTGACATCCCATGTCTCATGAAATGGTGGTCAGGGCCTGTTGACATCCCATGTATCATCATGAAATGGTGGTCCCTGTTGACATCCCATGTCTCATCATGAAATGGTGGTCAGGGCTGTTGACATCCCATGTCTCATCATGGAATGGTGGTCGGGGTCTGTTGACATCCCCGTGTCTCATCATGGAATGGTGGTTGGGGCCTGTTGACATCCCCATGTCTCATCATGGAATGGTGGTCAGGGCCTGTTGACATCCCCATGTCTCATCATGAAATGGTGGTCAGGGTCTGTTGACATCCCATGTCTCATCATGAAATGGTGGTCAGGGTCTGTTGACATCCCATGTCTCATCATGAAATGGTGGTCGGGGCCTGTTGACATCCCATGTCTCATCATGAAATGGTGGTCGGGGCCTGTTGACATCCCATGTCTTATCATGGAATGGTGGTCTGGGCCTGTTGACATCCCATGTCTCATCATGAAATGGTGGTCAGGGTCTGTTGACATCCCATGTCTCATCATGAAATGGTGGTCAGGGTCTGTTGACATCCCATGTCTCATCATGAAATGGTGGTCGGGGCCTGTTGACATCCCTGTGTCTCATCATGGAATGGTGGTTGGGGTCTGTTGACATCCCCATGTCTCATCATGGAATGGTGGTCTGGGCCTGTTGACATCCCATGTCTCATCATGAAATGGTGGTCAAAGTCTGTTGACATCCCATGTCTCATCATGGAATGGTGGTCAGGGTCTGTTGACATCCCATGTCTCATCATGAAATGGTGGTCAGGGTCTGTTGACATCCCATGTCTCATCATGAAATGGTGGTCAGGGCCTGTTGACATCCCATGTCTCATCATGAAATGGTGGTCGGGGCCTGTTGACATCCCATGTCTCATCATGAAATGGTGGTTGGGGTCTGTTGACATCCCATGTCTCATCATGAAATGGTGGTCGGGGCCTGTTGACATCCCATGTCTTATCATGGAATGGTGGTCTGGGCCTGTTGACATCCCATGTCTCATCATGAAATGGTGGTCAAAGTATGTTGACATCCCATGTCTCATCATGGAATGGTGGTCAGGGTCTGTTGACATCCCCATGTCTCATCATGAAATGGTGGTCAGGGCCTGTTGACATCCCATGTCTCATCATGAAATGGTGGTCGGGGCCTGTTGACATCCCATGTCTCATCATGAAATGGTGGTCGGGGCCTGTTGACATCCCATGTCTCATCATGAAATGGTGGTTGGGGTCTGTTGACATCCCATGTCTCATCATGGAATGGTGGTCAGGGCATGTTGACATCCCATGTCTCATCATGAAATGGTGGTTGGGGCCTGTTGACATCCCCGTGTCTCATCATTGAATGGTGGTCAGGGCCTGTTGACATCCCCGTGTCTCATCATTGAATGGTGGTCAGGGCCTGTTGACATCCCCATGTCTCATCATGGAATGGTGGTCAGGGCCTGTTGACATCCCCATGTCTCATCATGGAATGGTGGTCAGGGCCTGTTGACATCCCCATGTCTCATCATGGAATGGTGGTCGGGGCTTGTTGACATCCCCAAGTCTCATCATGAAATGGTGGTCTGGGTCTGTTGACATCCGCATGTCTCATTATGGAATGGTGGTGGCGGTCTGTTGACATCCCCGTGTCTCATCATGGAATGGTGGTTGGGGTCTGTTGACATCCCATGTCTCATCGTGGAATGGTGGTCGGGGTCTGTTGACATCCCATGTCTCATCATGGAATGGTGGTCAGGGCCTGTTGACATCCCATGTCTCATCATGGAATGGTGGTCAGGGTTTGTTAACATCCCATGTTTCATCATGAAATGGTGGTCAGGGTCTGTTAACATCCCATGTCTCATCATGAAATGGTGGTCGGGGCCTCTTGACATCCCATGTCTCATCATGAAATGGTGGTCGGGGCCTGTTGACATCCCCATGTCTCATCATGGAATGGTGGTCGGGGCTTGTTGACATCCCCAAGTCTCATCATGAAATGGTGGTCTGGGTCTGTTGACATCCGCATGTCTCATTATGGAATGGTGGTGGCGGTCTGTTGACATCCCCGTGTCTCATCATGGAATGGTGGTTGGGGTCTGTTGACATCCCATGTCTCATCGTGGAATGGTGTTCGGGGTCTGTTGACATCCCATGTCTCATCATGGAATGGTGGTCAGGGCCTGTTGACATCCCATGTCTCATCATGGAATGGTGGTCAGGGTTTGTTAACATCCCATGTTTCATCATGAAATGGTGGTCAGGGTCTGTTAACATCCCATGTCTCATCATGAAATGGTGGTCGGGGCCTCTTGACATCCCATGTCTCATCATGAAATGGTGGTCGGGGCCTGTTGACATCCCATGTCTTATCATGAAATGGTGGTTGGGGTCTGTTGACATCCCATGTCTCATCGTGGAATGGTGGTCGGGGTCTTTTGACATCCCCATGTCTCATCGTGGAATGGTGGTCGGGGCCTCTTGACATCCCATGTCTCATCATGAAATGGTGGTCAGGGCCTGTTGACATCCCATGTCTCATCATGAAATGGTGGTCGGGGCCTGTTGACATCCCATGTCTTATCATGGAATGGTGGTCGGGGTCTGTTGACATCCCATGTCTCATCATGGAATGGTGGTTGGGGTCTGTTGACATCCCCATGTCTCATCATGGAATGGTGGTCAGGGCCTGTTGACATCCCCATGTCTCATCATGAAATGGTGGTCAGGGTCTGTTGACATCCCATGTCTCATCATGAAATGGTGGTCGGGGCCTGTTGACATCCCTGTGTCTCGTCATGGAATGGTGGTTGGGGTCTGTTGACATCCCCATGTCTCATCATGGAATGGTGGTCTGGGCCTGTTGACATCCCATGTCTCATCATGAAATGGTGGTCAAAGTCTGTTGACATCCCATGTCTCATCATGGAATGGTGGTCAGGGTCTGTTGACATCCCCATGTCTCATCATGAAATGGTGGTCAGGGCCTGTTGACATCCCATGTCTCATCATGAAATGGTGGTCGGGGCCTGTTGACATCCCATGTCTCATCATGAAATGGTGGTTGGGGTCTGTTGACATCCCATGTCTCATCATGAAATGGTGGTCGGGGCCTGTTGACATCCCATGTCTTATCATGGAATGGTGGTCTGGGCCTGTTGACATCCCATGTCTCATCATGAAATGGTGGTCAAAGGTCTGTTGACATCCCATGTCTCATCATGGAATGGTGGTCAGGGTCTGTTGACATCCCCATGTCTCATCATGAAATGGTGGTCAGGGCCTGTTGACATCCCATGTCTCATCATGAAATGGTGGTCGGGGCCTGTTGACATCCCATGTCTCATCATGAAATGGTGGTCGGGGCATGTTGACATCCCATGTCTCATCATGAAATGGTGGTTGGGGTCTGTTGACATCCCATGTCTCATCATGGAATGGTGGTCAGGGCATGTTGACATCCCATGTCTCATCATGAAATGGTGGTCGGGGCCTGTTGACATCCCCGTGTCTCATCATTGAATGGTGGTCAGGGCCTGTTGACATCCCCGTGTCTCATCATTGAATGGTGGTCAGGGCCTGTTGACATCCCCATGTCTCATCATGGAATGGTGGTCAGGGCCTGTTGACATCCCCATGTCTCATCATGGAATGGTGGTCAGGGCCTGTTGACATCCCCATGTCTCATCATGGAATGGTGGTCGGGGCCTGTTGACATCCCCAAGTCTCATCATGAAATGGTGGTCTGGGGTCTGTTGACATCCCATGTCTCATCATCATGGAATGGTGGTCCCTGTGTCTCATCATGGAATGGTGGTTGGGGTCTGTTGACATCCCATGTCTCATCATGGAATGGTGGTCAGGGCCTGTTGACATCCCATGTCTCATCATGGAATGGTGGTCAGGGTTTGTTAACATCCCATGTTTCATCATGAAATGGTGGTCAGGGTCTGTTAACATCCCATGTCTCATCATGAAATGGTGGTCGGGGCCTCTTGACATCCCATGTCTCATCATGAAATGGTGGTCGGGGCCTGTTGACATCCCATGTCTTATCATGAAATGGTGGTTGGGGTCTGTTGACATCCCATGTCTCATCGTGGAATGGTGGTCGGGGTCTTTTGACATCCCCATGTCTCATCGTGGAATGGTGGTCGGGCGTCGTCTTGACATCCCATGTCTCATGAAATGGTGGTCAGGGCCTGTTGACATCCCATGTATCATCATGAAATGGTGGTCGGGGCCTGTTGACATCCCATGTCTCATCATGAAATGGTGGTCGGGGCCTGTTGACATCCCATGTCTTATCATGGAATGGTGGTCGGGGTCTGTTGACATCCCCGTGTCTCATCATGGAATGGTGGTTGGGGTCTGTTGACATCCCCATGTCTCATCATGGAATGGTGGTCAGGGCCTGTTGACATCCCCATGTCTCATCATGGAATGGTGGTCTGGGCCTGTTGACCTCCCATGTCTCATCATGAAATGGTGGTCAGGGTCTGTTGACATCCCATGTCTCATCATGAAATGGTGGTCAGGGTCTGTTGACATCCCATGTCTCATCATGAAATGGTGGTCGGGGCCTGTTGACATCCCATGTCTCATCATGAAATGGTGGTCGGGGCCTGTTGACATCCCATGTCTTATCATGGAATGGTGGTCTGGGCCTGTTGACATCCCATGTCTCATCATGAAATTGTGGTCAGGGTCTGTTGACATCCCATGTCTCATCATGAAATGGTGGTCAGGGTCTGTTGACATCCCATGTCTCATCATGAAATGGTGGTCGGGGCCTGTTGACATCCCTGTGTCTCGTCATGGAATGGTGGTTGGGGTCTGTTGACATCCCCATGTCTCATCATGGAATGGTGGTCTGGGCCTGTTGACATCCCATGTCTCATCATGAAATGGTGGTCAAAGTCTGTTGACATCCCATGTCTCATCATGGAATGGTGGTCAGGGTCTGTTGACATCCCCATGTCTCATCATGAAATGGTGGTCAGGGCCTGTTGACATCCCATGTCTCATCATGAAATGGTGGTCGGGGCCTGTTGACATCCCATGTCTCATCATGAAATGGTGGTTGGGGTCTGTTGACATCCCATGTCTCATCGTGGAATGGTGGTCGGGGCATGTTGACATCCCATGTCTCATCATGGAATGGTGGTCAGGGCATGTTGACATCCCCGTGTCTCATTATGAAATGGTGGTTGGGGCCTGTTGACATCCCAGTGTCTCATCATTGAATGGTGGTCAGGGCCTGTTGACATCCCTGTGTCTCATCATGGAATGGTGGTCAGGGCCTGTTGACATCCCCATGTCTCATCATGGAATGGTGGTCAGGGCCTGTTGACATCCCCATGTCTCATCATGGAATGGTGGTCGGGGCTTGTTGACATCCCCAAGTCTCATCATGAAATGGTGGTCTGGGTCTGTTGACATCCGCATGTCTCATTATGGAATGGTGGTGGCGGTCTGTTGACATCCCCGTGTCTCATCATGGAATGGTGGTTGGGGCCTGTTGACATCCCATGTCTCATCATGAAATGGTGGTCAGGGTCTGTTGACATCCCATGTCTCATAGTGGAATGGTGGTGAGGGTCTGTTGACATCCCCATGTCTCATCGTGGAATGGTGGTCAGGGCCTGTTGACATCCCATGTTTCATTGTGGAATGGTGGTCAGGGCCTGTTGACATCCCATGTTTCATTGTGGAATGGTGGTCAGGTTCTGTTGACATCCCCATGTCTCATCGTGGAATGGTGGTCAGGGCCTGTTGACATCCCCATGTCTCATCGTGGAATGGTGGTCGGGACCTGTTGACATCCCCATGTCTCATCATGAAATGGTGGTCTGGGTCTGTTGACATCCCCGTGTCTCATCATGGAATGGTGGTTGGGGTCTGTTGACATCCCCGTGTCTCATCATGGAATGGTGGTTGGGGTCTGTTGACATCCCATGTTTCATTGTGGAATGGTGGTCAGGTTCTGTTGACATCCCCATGTCTCATCGTGGAATGGTGGTCAGGGCCTGTTGACATCCCTATGTCTCATCGTGAAATGGTGGTCGGGGCCTGTTGACATCCCCATGACTCATCATGGAATGGTGGTCAGGGCCTGTTGACATCCCCATGTCTCCTCGTGGAATGGTGGTCAGGGTCTGTTGACATCCCCATGTCTCATCATGAAATGGTGGTCGGGGACTCTTTACATCCCATGTTTCATCATGAAATGGTGGTCTGGGTCTGTTGACATCCCATGTCTTATCATGAAATGGTGGTTGGGGTCTGTTGACATCCCATGGTTCATCGTGGAATGGTGGTCGGGGTCTTTTGACATCCCCATGTCTCATCGTGGAATGGTGGTCGGGGCCTCTTGACATCCCATGTCTCATCATGAAATGGTGGTCAGGGCCTGTTGACATCCCATGTCTCATCATGGAATGGTGGTCAGGGCCTGTTGACATCCCCTTTTCTCATCATGGAATGGTGGTCAGGGCCTGTTGACATCCCTATGTCTCATCATGAAATGGTGGTCGGGGCCTGTTGACATCCCATGTCTTATCATGAAATGGTGGTTGGGGTCTGTTGACATCCCATGTCTTATCATGAAATGGTGGTTGGGGTCTGTTGACATCCCATGTCTCATCGTGGAATGGTGGTCGGGGTCTTTTGACATCCCCATGTCTCATCGTGGAATGGTGGTCAGGGCCTGTTGACATCCGATGTTTCATCGTGGAATGGTGGTCATCTGTTGACATCCCATGGTTCATCGTGAATGGTGGTCGGGGTCTTTTGACATCCCCATGTCTCATCGTGGAATGGTGGTCAGGCCCTGTTGACATCCCCTTTTCTCATCATGGAATGGTGATCAGGGCCTGTTGACATCCCATGTCTCATCGTGGAATGGTGGTCGGGGTCTTTTGACATCCCCATGTCTCATCATGAAATGGTGGTCGGGGCCTGTTGACATCCCATGTCTCATCATGAAATGGTGGTTGGGGTCTGTTGACATCCCATGTCTCATCGTGGAATGGTGGTCGGGGCCTGTTGACATCCCATGTCTCATCATGAAATGGTGGTTGGGGTCTGTTGACATCCCATGTCTCATCGTGGAATGGTGGTCAGGGCCTGTTGACATCCCATGTCTCATCGTGAAATGGTGGTCGGGGCCTGTTGACATCCCATGTCTTATCGTGAAATGGTGGTTGGGGTCTGTTGACATCCCCATGTCTGTTGACATCCCCATGTCTCATCGTGGAATGGTGGTCGGGGTCTTTTGACATCCCCATGTCTCATCGTGGAATGGTGGTCGGGGTCTTTTGACATCCCCATGTCTCATCGTGGAATGGTGGTCGGGGCCTCCTGATATCCCATGTCTCATCATGAAATGGTGGTCAGGGCCTCTTGACATCCCATGTCTCATCATGGAATGGTGGTCAGGCCCTGTTGACATCCCCTTTTCTCATCATGGAATGGTGGTCAGGGCCTGTTGACATCCCATGTCTCATCGTGGAATGGTGGTCGGGGTCTGTTGACATCCCCATGTCTCATCGTGAAATGGTGGTCGGGGCCTGTTGACATCCCATGTCTCATCGTGGAATGGTGGTCGGGGCCTGTTGACATCCCATGTCTCATCGTGGAATGGTGGTTGGGGTCTGTTGACATCCCATGTCTCATCATGGAATGGTGGTCAGGGCCTGTTGACATCCCATGTCTCATCGTGGAATGGTGGTCGGGGCCTGTTGACATCCCATGTCTCATCATGAAATGGTGGTTGGGGTCTGTTGACATCCCCATGTCTGTTGACATCCCCATGTCTCATCGTGGAATGGTGGTCGGGGCCTGTTGACATCCCATGTCTTATCGTGTAATGGTGGTTGGGGTCTGTTGACATCCCATGTCTCATCGTGGAATGGTGGTCGGGGTCTTTTGACATCCCCATGTCTCATCATGGAATGGTGGTCGGGGCCTGTTGACATCCCCATGTCTCATCATGGAATGGTGGTCAGGGCCTGTTGACATCCCCATGTCTCATCATGGAATGGTGGTCAGGGCCTGTTGACATCCCATGTCTCATCATGAAATGGTGGTTGGGGTCTGTTGACATCCCATGTCTCATCGTGGAATGGTGGTCAGGGCCTGTTGACATCCCAGTGTCTCATCATGGAATGGTGGTCGGGGTCTGTTGACATCCCCATGTCTCATCATGGAATGGTGGTCTGGGTCTGTTGACATCCCCGTGTCTCATCATGGAATGGTGGTTGGGGTCTGTTGACATCCCCGTGTCTCATCATGGAATGGTGGTCAGGGCCTGTTGACATCCCCATGTCTCATCATGGAATGGTGGTCGGGGCCTCTTGACATCCCATGTCTCATCATGAAATGGTGGTCAGGGCCTGTTGACATCCCATGTCTCATCATGAAATGGTGGTCAGGGTCTGTTGACATCCCATGTCTCATCGTGAAATGGTGGTGAGGGTCTGTTGACATCCCCATGTCTCATCGTGGAATGGTGGTCAGGGCCTGTTGACATCCCATGTTTCATCGTGGAATGGTGGTCAGGGCCTGTTGACATCCCTATGTCTCCTCATGGAATGGTGGTTGGGGTCTGTTGACATCCCCGTGTCTCATCATGAAATGGTGGTTGGGGTCTGTTGACATCCCCATGTCTCCTCATGGAATGGTGGTCAGGGCCTGTTGACATCCCATGTCTCATCATGAAATGGTGGTTGGGGTCTGTTGACATCCCATGTCTCATCGTGGAATGGTGGTCAGGGCCTGTTGACATCCCATGTCTCATCATGGAATGGTGGTCTGGGTCTGTTGACATCCCCGTGTCTCATCATGGAATGGTGGTTGGGGTCTGTTGACATCCCCGTGTCTCATCATGGAATGGTGGTCAGGGCCTGTTGACATCCCCATGTCTCATCATGGAATGGTGGTCGGGGCCTGTTGACATCCCATGTCTCATCATGGAATGGTGGTCAGGGCCTGTTGACATCCCATGTCTCATCATGGAATGGTGGTCGGGGCCTCTTGACATCCCATGTCTCATCATGGAATGGTGGTCGGGGTCTGTTGACATCCCATGTCTCATCATGGAATGGTGGTCAGGGCCTGTTGACATCCCCATGTCTCATCATGGAATGGTGGTCAGGGCCTGTTGACATCCCATGTCTCATCATGAAATGGTGGTCAGGGCCTGTTGACATCCCATGTCTCATCATGAAATGGTGGTCAGGGTCTGTTGACATCCCATGTCTCATCGTGAAATGGTGGTGAGGGTCTGTTGACATCCCCATGTCTCATCGTGGAATGGTGGTCAGGGCCTGTTGACATCCCATGTTTCATCGTGGAATGGTGGTCAGGACCTGTTGACATCCCTATGTCTCCTCATGGAATGGTGGTCGGGGCCTGTTGACATCCCCATGTCTCATCATGAAATGGTGGTTGGGGTCTGTTGACATCCCATGTCTCATCGTGGAATGGTGGTCAGGGCCTGTTGACATCCCATGTCTCATCATGAAATGGTGGTCAGGGCCTGTTGACATCCCATGTCTCATCATGAAATGGTGGTCAGGGTCTGTTGAAATCCCATGTCTCATCGTGAAATGGTGGTGAGGGTCTGTTGACATCCCCATGTCTCATCGTGGAATGGTGGTCGGGGTCTTTTGACATCCCCATGTCTCATCGTGGAATGGTGGTCAGGGCCTGTTGACATCCGATGTTTCATCGTGGAATGGTGGTCAGGGCCTGTTGACATCCCTATGTCTCATCATGGAATGGTGGTCGGGGCCTGTTGACATCCCCATGTCTCATCATGAAATGGTGGTCTGGGTCTGTTGACATCCCATGTCTTATCATGAAATGGTGGTTGGGGTCTGTTGACATCCCATGGTTCATCGTGGAATGGTGGTCGGGGTCTTTTGACATCCCCATGTCTCATCGTGGAATGGTGGTCGGGGCCTCTTGATATCCCATGTCTCATCATGAAATGGTGGTCAGGGCCTCTTGACATCCCATGTCTCATCATGGAATGGTGGTCAGGCCCTGTTGACATCCCCTTTTCTCATCATGGAATGGTGATCAGGGCCTGTTGACATCCCATGTCTCATCGTGGAATGGTGGTCGGGGTCTTTTGACATCCCCATGTCTCATCGTGAAATGGTGGTCGGGGCCTGTTGACATCCCATGTCTCATCGTGAAATGGTGGTTGGGGTCTGTTGACATCCCATGTCTCAACGTGGAATGGTGGTCGGGGCCTGTTGACATCCCATGTCTCATCGTGGAATGGTGTTTGGGGTCTGTTGACATCCCATGTCTCATCGTGGAATGGTGGTCAGGGCCTGTTGACATCCCATGTCTCATCGTGAAATGGTGGTCGGGGCCTGTTGACATCCCATGTCTTATCGTGAAATGGTGGTTGGGGTCTGTTGACATCCCCATGTCTGTTGACATCCCCATGTCTCATCGTGGAATGGTGGTCGGGGTCTTTTGACATCCCCATGTCTCATCGTGGAATGGTGGTCGGGGTCTTTTGACATCCCCATGTCTCATCGTGGAATGGTGGTCGGGGCCTCTTGATATCCCATGTCTCATCATGAAATGGTGGTCAGGGCCTCTTGACATCCCATGTCTCATCATGGAATGGTGGTCAGGCCCTGTTGACATCCCCTTTTCTCATCATGGAATGGTGATCAGGGCCTGTTGACATCCCATGTCTCATCGTGGAATGGTGGTCGGGGTCTTTTGACATCCCCATGTCTCATCGTGAAATGGTGGTCGGGGCCTGTTGACATCCCATGTCTCATCGTGAAATGGTGGTTGGGGTCTGTTGACATCCCATGTCTCAACGTGGAATGGTGGTCGGGGCCTGTTGACATCCCATGTCTCATCGTGGAATGGTGTTTGGGGTCTGTTGACATCCCATGTCTCATCGTGGAATGGTGGTCGGGGCCTGTTGACATCCCATGTCTTATCATGGAATGGTGGTCTGGGCCTGTTGACATCCCATGTCTCATCATGAAATGGTGGTCAGGGTCTGTTGACATCCCATGTCTCATCGTGAAATGGTGGTGAGGGCCTGTTGACATCCCCATGTCTCATCGTGGAATGGTGGTCGGGGTCTTTTGACATCCCCATGTCTCATCGTGGAATGGTGGTCAGGGCCTGTTGACATCCCCATGTCTCATCGTGGAATGGTGGTCAGGGCCTGTTGACATCCCTATGTCTCATCATGGAATGGTGGTCGGGGCCTGTTGACATCCCCATGTCTCATCATGAAATGGTGGTCTGGGTCTGTTGACATCCCATGTCTTATCATGAAATGGTGGTTGGGGTCTGTTGACATCCCATGGTTCATCGTGGAATGGTGGTCGGGGTCTTTTGACATCCCCATGTCTCATCGTGGAATGGTGGTCGGGGCCTCTTGATATCCCATGTCTCATCATGAAATGGTGGTCAGGGCCTCTTGACATCCCATGTCTCATCATGGAATGGTGGTCAGGCCCTGTTGACATCCCCTTTTCTCATCATGGAATGGTGATCAGGGCCTGTTGACATCCCATGTCTCATCGTGGAATGGTGGTCGGGGTCTTTTGACATCCCCATGTCTCATCGTGAAATGGTGGTCGGGGCCTGTTGACATCCCATGTCTCATCATGAAATGGTGGTTGGGGTCTGTTGACATCCCATGTCTCATCGTGGAATGGTGGTCGGGGCCTGTTGACATCCCATGTCTCATCGTGGAATGGTGTTTGGGGTCTGTTGACATCCCATGTCTCATCGTGGAATGGTGGTCAGGGCCTGTTGACATCCCATGTCTCATCGTGAAATGGTGGTCGGGGCCTGTTGACATCCCATGTCTTATCGTGAAATGGTGGTTGGGGTCTGTTGACATCCCCATGTCTGTTGACATCCCATGTCTCATCGTGGAATGGTGGTCGGGGCCTGTTGACATCCCCATGTCTGATCATGGAATGGTGGTCGGGGTCTTTTGACATCCCCATGTCTCATCGTGGAATGGTGGTCTGGGCCTCTTGACATCCCATGTCTCATCATGAAATGGTGGTCAGGGCCTGTTGACATCCCATGTCTCCTCATGGAATGGTGGTCAGGCCCTGTTGACATCCCCTTTTCTCATCATGGAATGGTGATCAGGGCCTGTTGACATCCCATGTCTCATCGTGGAATGGTGGTCGGGGTCTTTTGACATCCCCATGTCTCATCGTGGAATGGTGGTCGGGGCCTGTTGACATCCCATGTCTCATCATGAAATGGTGGTTGGGGTCTGTTGACATCCCATGTCTCATCGTGGAATGGTGGTCGGGGCCTGTTGACATCCCATGTCTCATCGTGGAATGGTGGTTGGGGTCTGTTGACATCCCATGTCTCATCGTGGAATGGTGGTCAGGGCCTGTTGACATCCCATGTCTCATCGTGAAATGGTGGTCGGGGCCTGTTGACATCCCATGTCTTATCGTGAAATGGTGGTTGGGGTCTGTTGACATCCCCATGTCTGTTGACATCCCCATGTCTCATCGTGGAATGGTGGTCGGGGTCTTTTGACATCCCCATGTCTCATCGTGGAATGGTGGTCGGGGTCTTTTGACATCCCCATGTCTCATCGTGGAATGGTGGTCGGGGCCTGTTGACATCCCCATGTCTCATCATGGAATGGTGGTCAGGGCCTGTTGACATCCCATGTCTCATCATGAAATGGTGGTTGGGGCCTGTTGACATCCCATGTCTCATCGTGGAATGGTGGTCGGGGCCTGTTGACATCCCATGTCTTATCGTGTTATGGTGGTTGGGGTCTGTTGACATCCCATGTCTCATCGTGGAATGGTGGTCGGGGTCTTTTGACATCCCCATGTCTCATCGTGGAATGGTGGTCGGGGCCTGTTGATATCCCCATGACTCATCATGGAATGGTGGTCAGGGCCTGTTGACATCCCCATGTCTCCTCGTGGAATGGTGGTCAGGGCCTGTTGACATCCCATGTCTCATCATGAAATGGTGGTTGGGGTCTGTTGACATCCCATGTCTCATCGTGGAATGGTGGTCAGGGCCTGTTGACATCCCCGTGTCTCATCATGGAATGGTGGTCGGGGCCTCTTGACATCCCATGTCTCATCATGAAATGGTGGTCAGGGCCTGTTGACATCCCATGTCTCATCATGAAATGGTGGTCAGGGTCTGTTGACATCCCATGTCTCATCGTGAAATGGTGGTGAGGGTCTGTTGACATCCCCATGTCTCATCGTGGAATGGTGGTCAGGGCCTGTTGACATCCCATGTTTCATCGTGGAATGGTGGTCAGGGCCTGTTGACATCCCTATGTCTCCTCATAGAATGGTGGTCAGGGCCTGTTGACATCCCATGTCTCATCATGAAATGGTGGTTGGGGTCTGTTGACATCCCATGTCTCATCGTGGAATGGTGGTCAGGGCCTGTTGACATCCCATGTCTCATCATGGAATGGTGGTCATGGCCTGTAGACATCCCCATGTCTCATCATGGAATGGTGGTCTGGGTCTGTTGACATCCCCGTGTCTCATCATGGAATGGTGGTTGGGGTCTGTTGACATCCCCATGTCTCATCATGGAATGGTGGTCTGGGTCTGTTGACATCCCCGTGTCTCATCATGGAATGGTGGTTGGGGTCTGTTGACATCCCAGTGTCTCATCATGGAATGGTGGTCAGGGCCTGTTGACATCCCCATGTCTCATCATGGAATGGTGGTCGGGGCCTCTTGACATCCCATGTCTCCTCATGAAATGGTGGTCAGGGCCTGTTGACATCCCATGTCTCATCATGGAATGGTGGTCGGGGCCTCTTGACATCCCATGTCTCATCATGGAATGGTGGTTGGGGTCTGTTGACATCCCCGTGTCTCATCATGGAATGGTGGTCAGGGCCTGTTGACATCCCCATGTCTCATCATGGAATGGTGGTCGGGGCCTGTTGACATCCCATGTCTCATCATGAAATGGTGGTCAGGGCCTGTTGACATCCCATGTCTCATCATGAAATGGTGGTCAGGGTCTGTTGACATCCCATGTCTCATCGTGAAATGGTGGTGAGGGTCTGTTGACATCCCCATGTCTCATCGTGGAATGGTGGTCAGGGCCTGTTGACATCCCATGTTTCATCGTGGAATGGTGGTCAGGGCCTGTTGACATCCCTATGTCTCCTCATGGAATGGTGGTCGGGGCCTGTTGACATCCCATGTCTCATCATGAAATGGTGGTTGGGGTCTGTTGACATCCCCATGTCTCCTCATGGAATGGTGGTCAGGGCCTGTTGACATCCCATGTCTCATCATGAAATGGTGGTTGGGGTCTGTTGACATCCCATGTCTCATCGTGGAATGGTGGTCAGGGCCTGTTGACATCCCATGTCTCATCATGGAATGGTGGTCATGGCCTGTAGACATCCCCATGTCTCATCATGGAATGGTGGTCTGGGTCTGTTGACATCCCCGTGTCTCATCGTGAAATGGTGGTTGGGGTCTGTTGACCTCCCATGTCTCATCGTGGAATCGTGGTCTGGGTCTTTTGACATCCCCATGTCTCATCGTGGAATGGTGGTCGGGGTCTTTTGACATCCCCATGTCTCATCGTGGAATGGTGGTCGGGGCCACTTGACATCCCATGTCTAATCATGAAATGGTGGTCGGGGCCTGTTGACATCCCATGTCTTATCATGAAATGGTGGTTGGGGTCTGTTGACATCCCATGTCTCATCGTGGAATGGTGGTCAGGGCCTGTTGACGTCCCCATGTCTCATCATGGAATGGTGGTCGGGGCCTCTTGACATCCCATGTCTCATCATGGAATGGTGGTTGGGGTCTGTTGACATTCCCGTGTCTCATCATGGAATGGTGGTCAGGGCCTGTTGACATCCCCATGTCTCATCATGGAATGGTGGTCGGGGCCTGTTGACATCCCATGTCTTATCATGAAATGGTGGTTGGGGTCTGTTGACATCCCATGTCTCATCGTGGAATGGTGGTCTGGGTCTTTTGACATCCCCATGTCTCATCGTGGAATGGTGGTCGGGGCCTCTTGACATCCCATGTCTCATCATGAAATGGTGGTCGGGGCCTGTTGACATCCCATGTCTTATCATGAAATGGTGGTTGGGGTCTGTTGACATCCCATGTCTCATCGTGGAATGGTGGTCGGGGCCTGTTGACATCCCATGTCTCATCATGAAATGGTGGTCGGGGCCTGTTGACATCCCATGTCTTATCATGAAATGGTGGTTGGGGTCTGTTGACATCCCATGTCTCCTCATGGAATGGTGGTCAGGGCCTGTTGACATCCCCTTGTCTCATCATGGAATGGTGGTCAGGGCCTGTTGACATCCCCATGTCTCATCGTGGAATGGTGGTCAGGGCCTGTTGACATCCCCATGTCTCATCATGAAATGGTGGTCGGGGCCTGTTGACATCCCCATGTCATATCATGAAATGGTGGTTGGGGTCTGTTGACATCCCATGTCTCATCATGGAATGGTGGTCAGGGCCTGTTGACATCCCCATGTCTCATCATGGAATGGTGGTCGGGGCCTGTTGACATCCCCATGTCATATCCTGAAATGGTGGTCGGGTCTGTTGACATCCCATGTCTCCTCATGGAATGGTGGTCAGGGCCTGTTGACATCCCATGTCTAATCATGAAATGGTGGTCAGGGCCTGTTGACATCCCATGTCTCATCATGAAATGGTGGTCGGGGCCTGTTGACATCCCATGTCTCATCATGAAATGGTGGTCGGGGTCTTTTGACATCCCATGTCTCATTATGAAATGGTGGTCGGGCCTGTTGACATCCCATGTCTCCTCATGGAATGGTGGTCAGGGCCTGTTGACATCCCCTTGTCTCATCATGGAATGGTGGTCAGGGCCTGTTGACATCCCCATGTCTCATCGTGGAATGGTGGTCAGGGCCTGTTGACATCCCCATGTCTCATCATGAAATGGTGGTCGGGGCCTGTTGACATCCCCATGTCATATCCTGAAATGGTGGTTGGGGTCTGTTGACATCCCATGTCTTATCCTGAAATGGTGGTTGGGGTCTGTTGACATCCCATGTCTCATCGTGGAATGGTGGTCGGGGTCTTTTGACATCCCATGTCTCATTATGAAATGGTGGTCGGGCCTGTTGACATCCCATGTCTCATCATGAAATGGTGGTCGGGTCTGTTGACATCCCATGTCTCCTCATGGAATGGTGGTCAGGGCCTGTTGACACCCCCCTGTCTCATCATGGAATGGTGGTCAGGGCCTGTTGACATCCCCATGTCACATCATGGAATGGTGGTCAGGGCCTGTTGACATCCCATGTTTCATCGTGGAATGGTGGTCAGGGCCTGTTGACATCGCCATGTCTCATCATGAAATGGTGGTCGGGGCCTGTTGACATCCCATGTCTTATCATGAAATGGTGGTTGGGATCTGTTGACATCCCATGTCTCATCGTGGAATGGTGTTCGGGGTCTTTTGACATCCCCATGTCTTATCATGGAATGGTGGTCAGGGTCTGTTGACATCCCATGTCTCATCATGAAATGGTGGTTAAGGTCTGTTGACATCCCGTGTCTCATCATGGAATGGTGGTCAGGGTCTGTTGACATCCCCATGTTTCATCATGGAATGGTGGTCAGGGTCTGTTGACATCCCCATGTCTCATCATGAAATGGTGGTCAGGGCATGTTGACATCCCATGTCTCATCGTGAAATGGTGGTCGGGTCCTGTTGACATCACATGTCTCATCGTGAAATGGTGGTCGGGGCCTGTTGACATCCCATGTCTCATCATGAAATGGTGGTCGGGACCTGTTGACATCCCCATGTCTCATCATGAAATGGTGGTCTGGGTCTGTTGACATCCCCATGTCTCATCATGGAATGGTGGTCAGGGCCTGTTGACATCACATGTCACATCATGAAATGGTGGTCAGGGTCTGTTGACATCCCATGTCTCATCGTGAAATGGTGGTCAGGGCCTGTTGACATCCCATGTCTCATCATGGAATGGTGGTCAGGGCCTGTTGACATCCCCATGTCTCATCATGGAATGGTGGTCAGGGCCTGTTGACATCCCCATGTCTCATCATGGAATGGTGGTCAGGGCCTGTTGACATCCCCATGTCTCATCATGGAATGGTGGTCTGGGTCTGTTGACATCCCATGTCTCATCATGGAATGGTGGTCAGGGCCTGTTGACATCCCATGTCTCATCATGAAATGGTGGTCAGGGTCTGTTGACATCCCATGTCTCATCGTGAAATGGTGTAGAGGGTCTGTTGACATCCCCATGTCTCATCGTGGAATGGTGGTCAGGGCCTGTTGACATCCCATGTTTCATTGTGGAATGGTGGTCAGGTTCTGTTGACATCCCCATGTCTCATCGTGGAATGGTGGTCAGGGCCTGTTGACATCCCATGTTTCATTGTGGAATGGTGGTCAGGTTCTGTTGACATCCCCATGTCTCATCGTGGAATGGTGGTCAGGGCCTGTTGACATCCCTATGTCTCATAATGGAATGGTGGTCAGGGCCTGTTGACATCCCCATGTCTCCTCATGGAATGGTGGTCAGGGCTGGTTGACATCCCCATGTCTCATCATGGAATGGTGGTCAGGGCCTGTTGACATCCCATGTTTCATCATGGAATGGTGGTCAGGGCCTGTTGACATCCCCATGTCTCATCGTGGAATGGTGGTCAGGGCCTGTTGACATCCCTATGTCTCATCATGGAATGGTTGTCGGGACCTGTTGACATCCCCATGTCTCATCATGAAATGGTGGTCTGGGTCTGTTGACATCCCCATGTCTCATCATGAAATGGTGGTCAGGGCCTGTTGACATCCCATGTCTCATCGTGAAATGGTGGTCGGGGCCTGTTGACATCCCATGTCTCATCGTGAAATGGTGGTTGGGGTCTGTTGACATCCCATGTCTCACCGTGGAATGGTGGTCATGGACATCCCATGTCTCATCGTGGTGGTCAGGGCCTGTTGACATCCCATGTGTCATCATTAAAATGGTGGTCGGGGCCTGTTGACATCCCATGTCTTATCGTGAAATGGTGGTTGGGGTCTGTTGACATCCCATGTCTCATCGTGGAATGGTGGTCGGGGTCTTTTGACATCCCCAAGTCTCATCGTGGAATGGTGGTCGGGGCCTGTTGACATCCCCATGTCTCATCATGGAATGGTGGTCAGGGCCTGTTGACATCCCCATGTCTCATCATGGAATGGTGGTCAGGGCCTGTTGACATCCCCATGTCTCCTCATGGAATGGTGGTCAGGGCTGGTTGACATCCCCATGTCTCATCGTGGAATGGTGGTCAGGGCCTGTTGACATCCCTATGTCTCATCATGGAATGGTGGTCGGGACCTGTTGACATCCCCATGTCTCATCATGAAATGGTGGTCTGGGTCTGTTGACATCCCCATGTCTCATCATGGAATGGTGGTCGGGACCTGTTGACATCCCCATGTCTCATCATGGAATGGTGGTCTGGGTCTGTTGACATCCCATGTCTCATCGTGGAATGGTGGTCAGGGCCTGTTGACATCCCATGTGTCATCATTAAAATGGTGGTCGGGGCCTGTTGACATCCCATGTCTTATCGTGAAATGGTGGTTGGGGTCTGTTGACATCCCATGTCTCATCGTGGAATGGTGGTCGGGGTCTTTTGACATCCCCATGTCTCATCGTGGAATGGTGGTCAGGGCCTGTTGACATCCCCATGTCTCATCATGGAATGGTGGTCAGGGCCTGTTGACATCCCCATGTCTCCTCATGGAATGGTGGTCAGGGCTGGTTGACATCCCCATGTCTCATCATGGAATGGTGGTCAGAGCCTGTTGACATCCCCATGTCTCATCGTGGAATGGTGGTCAGGGCCTGTTGACATCCCTATGTCTCATCATGGAATGGTGGTCGGGACCTGTTGACATCCCCATGTCTCATCATGAAATGGTGGTCTGGGTCTGTTGACATCCCCATGTCTCATCATGGAATGGTGGTCGGGACCTGTTGACATCCCCATGTCTCATCATGAAATGGTGGTCTGGGTCTGTTGACATCCCCATGTCTCATCATGGAATGGTGGTCAGGGCCTGTTGACATTCCATGTCTCTTCGTGAAATGGTGGTCAGGGCCTGTTGACATCCCATGTTTCATTGTGGAATGGTGGTCAGGGCCTATTGACATCCCCATGTCTCATCGTGGAATGGTGGTCAGGGCCTGTTGACATCCCCATGTCCCATCGTGGAATGGTGGTCAGGGCCTGTTGACATCCCCATGTCTCATCATGGAATGGTGGTCTTGGTCTGTTGACATCCCCATGTCTCATCATGGAATGGTGGTCAGGGTCTGTTGACATCCCTGTGTCTCATCATGGAATGGTGGTCAGGGCCTGTTGACATCCCCATGTCTCATCATGGAATGGTGGTCTGGGCCTGTTGACATCCCATGTCTCATCATGAAATGGTGGTCAGGGTCTGTTGACATCCCATGTCTCATCGTGAAATGGTGGTCTGGGGCCTGTTGACATCCCTATGTCTCATCATGGAATGGTGGTCAGGGCCTGTTGACATCCCATGTCTCATCATGGAATGGTGGTCAGGGTCTGTTGACATCCCCATCTCATCATGGAATGGTGGTCAGGGCCTCATCCCATGTTTCATTGAATGGTGGTCAGGGTTCTGTTGACATCCCCATGTCTCATCGTGGAATGGTGGTCAGGGCCTGTTGACATCCCATGTCTCATCATGGAATGGTGGTCAGGGCCTGTTGACATCCCCATGTCTCCTCATGGAATGGTGGTCAGGGCTGGTTGACATCCCCATGTCTCATCATGGAATGGTGGTCAGGGCCTGTTGACATCCCATGTTTCATCATGGAATGGTGGTCAGGGCCTGTTGACATCCCCATGTCTCATCATGGAATGGTGGTCAGGGCCTGTTGACATCCCCATGTCTCATCGTGGAATGGTGGTCAGGGCCTGTTGACATCCCCATGTCCCATCGTGGAATGGTGGTCAGGGCCTGTTGACATCCCCATGTCTCATCATGGAATGGTGGTTGGGGTCTGTTGACATCCCCATGTCTCATCATGGAATGGTGGTCAGGGCCTGTTGACATCCCCATGTCTCATCATGGAATGGTGGTCTGGGCCTGTTGACATCCCATGTCTCATCATGAAATGGTGGTCAGGGTCTGTTGACATCCCATGTCTCATCGTGAAATGGTGGTCAGGGGTCTGTTGACATCCCCATGTCTCATCGTGGAATGGTGGTCAGGGCCTGTTGACATCCCCATGTCCCATCGTGGAATGGTGGTCAGGGCCTGTTGACATCCCCATGTCTCATCATGGAATGGTGGTCTTGGTCTGTTGACATACCCGTGTCTCATCATGGAATGGTGGTTGGGGTCTGTTGACATCCCTGTGTCTCATCATGGAATGGTGGTCAGGGCCTGTTGACATCCCCATGTCTCATCATGGAATGGTGGTCTGGGCCTGTTGACATCCCATGTCTCATCATGAAATGGTGGTCAGGGTCTGTTGACATCCCATGTCTCATCGTGAAATGGTGGTCAGGGTCTGTTGACATCCCCATGTCTCATCGTGGAATGGTGGTCAGGGCCTGTTGACATCCCATGTTTCATTGTGGAATGGTGGTCAGGTTCTGTTGACATCCCCATGTCTCATCGTGGAATGGTGGTCAGGGCCTGTTGACATCCCTATGTCTCATCATGGAATGGTGGTCAGGGCCTGTTGACATCCCCATGTCTCCTCATGGAATGGTGGTCAGGGCTGGTTGACATCCCCATGTCTCATCATGGAATGGTGGTCAGGGCCTGTTGACATCCCATGTTTCATCATGGAATGGTGGTCAGGGCCTGTTGACATCCCCATGTCTCATCGTGGAATGGTGGTCAGGGCCTGTTGACATCCCCATGTCTCATCATGGAATGGTGGTCAGAGCCTGTTGACATCCCCATGTCTCATCGTGGAATGGTGGTCAGGGCCTGTTGACATCCCTATGTCTCATCATGGAATGGTGGTCGGGACCTGTTGACATCCCCATGTCTCATCATGAAATGGTGGTCTGGGTCTGTTGACATCCCCATGTCTCATCATGGAATGGTGGTCAGGGCCTGTTGACATCCCATGTCTCATCGTGGAATGGTGGTCAGGGCCTGTTGACATCCCATGTTTCATTGTGGAATGGTGGTCAGGGCCTGTTGACATCCCCATGTCTCATCATGGAATGGTGGTCAGGGCCTGTTGACATCCCCATGTCTCATCATGGAATGGTGGTCTGGGCCTGTTGACATCCCCATGTCTGATCATGGAATGGTGGATGAAATGGTGGTCGGGGCCTGTTGACATCCCATGTCTTATAATGAAATGGTGGTTGGGGACTGTTGACATCCCATGTCTCCTCATGGAATGGTGGTCAGGGCCTGTTGACATCCCCTTGTCTCATCATGGAATGGTGGTCAGGGCCTGTTGACATCCCCGTGTCTCATCATGGAATGGTGGTTGGGGTATGTTGACATCCCCATGTCTCATCATGGAATGGTAGTCAGGGCCTGTTGACATCCCCATGTCTGATCATGGAATGGTGGTCAGGGTCTGTTGACATCCCCATGTCTCATCATGGAATGGTGGTCAGGGCCTGTTGACATCCCCATGTCTCATCATGGAATGGTGGTCAGGGCCTGTTGACATCCCATGTCTCATCATGGAATGGTGGTCAGGGCCTGTTGACATCCCATGTCTCATCATGAAATGGTGGTCGGGGCCTGTTGACATCCCATGTCTCATCATGAAATGGTGGTCGGGGTCTGTTGACATCCCATGTCTCATCTCATGGAATGGTGGTCAGGGCCTGTTGACATCCCCTGTCTGATGATCCCCACATCCCCATGTCTCATCATGGAAATGGTGGTCAGGGCCTGTTGACATCCCCATGTCTCATCATGGAATGGTGGTCATGGTGGTCAGGGCCTGTTGACATCCCATGTCTCATCATGGAAATGGTGGTTGGGGTCTGTTGACATCCCCATGTTTCATTGTGGAATGGTGGTCAGGGCCTGTTGACATCCCCATGTCTCATCGTGGAATGGTGGTCAGGGCCTGTTGACATCCCCATGTCTCATCATGGAATGGTGGTCGGGGTCTGTTGACATCCCCGTGTCTCATCATGGAATGGTGGTCAGGGCCTGTTGACATCCCCATGTCTCATCATGGAATGGTGGTCAGGGCCTGTTGACATCCCATGTCTCATCATGAAATGGTGGTCTTGGTCTGTTGACATCCCCGTGTCTCATCATGGAATGGTGGTTGGGGTCTGTTGACATCCCTGTGTCTCATCATGGAATGGTGGTCAGGGCCTGTTGACATCCCATGTCTCATCATGGAATGGTGGTCAGGGCCTGTTGACATCCCATGTCTCATCATGAAATGGTGGTCAGGGTCTGTTGACATCCCATGTCTCATCATGAAATGGTGGTCGGGGTCTGTTGACATCCCCATGTCTCATCGTGGAATGGTGGTCAGGGCCTGTTGACATCCCATGTTTCATTGTGGAATGGTGGTCAGGTTCTGTTGACATCCCCATGTCTCATCGTGGAATGGTGGTCAGGGCCTGTTGACATCCCATGTCTCATCGTGGAATGGTGGTCAGGTTCTGTTGACATCCCCATGTCTCATCGTGGAATGGTGGTCAGGGCCTGTTGACATCCCTATGTCTCATAATGGAATGGTGGTCAGGGCCTGTTGACATCCCCATGTCTCCTCATGGAATGGTGGTCAGGGCTGGTTGACATCCCCATGTCTCATCATGGAATGGTGGTCAGGGTCTGTTGACATCCCATGTTTCATCATGGAATGGTGGTCAGGGCTGGTTGACATCCCCATGTCTCATCATGGAATGGTGGTCAGGGCCTGTTGACATCCCATGTTTCATCATGGAATGGTGGTCAGGGCCTGTTGACATCCCCATGTCTCATCGTGGAATGGTGGTCAGGGCCTGTTGACATCCCTATGTCTCATCATGGAATGGTGGTCGGGACCTGTTGACATCCCCATGTCTCATCATGAAATGGTGGTCTGGGTCTGTTGACATCCCCATGTCTCATCATGAAATGGTGTTCAGGGCCTGTTGACATCCCCATGTCTGATCATGGAATGGTGGATGAAATGGTGGTCGGGGCCTGTTGACATCCCATGTCTTATAATGAAATGGTGGTTGGGGTCTGTTGACATCCCATGTCTCCTCATGGAATGGTGGTCAGGGCCTGTTGACATCCCCTTGTCTCATCATGGAATGGTGGTCAGGGCCTGTTGACATCCCCGTGTCTCATCATGGAATGGTGGTTGGGGTCATGTCTCATCATGGTGTCCCTGTTGACATCCCCATGTCTGATCATGGAATGGTGGTCAGGGTCTGTTGACATCCCCATGTCTCATCATGGAATGGTGGTCAGGGCCTGTTGACATCCCATGTCTCATCGTGGAATGGTGGTCGGGGCCTCTTGACATCCCATGTCTAATCATGAAATGGTGGTCAGGGCCTGTTGACATCCCATGTCTCATCATGAAATGGTGGTCGGGGTCTGTTGACATCCCATGTCTCCTCATGGAATGGTGGTCAGGGCCTGTTGACATCCCCTTGTCTCATCATGGAATGGTGGTCAGGGCCTGTTGACATCCCCATGTCTCATCATGGAATGGTGGTCAGGGCCTGTTGACATCCCATGTCTCATCGTGGAATGGTGGTCGGGGCCTCTTGACATCCCATGTCTAATCATGAAATGGTGGTCAGGGCCTGTTGACATCCCATGTCTCATCATGAAATGGTGGTCGGGGCCTGTTGACATCCCATGTCTTATCATGAAATGGTGGTTGGGGTCTGTTGACATCCCATGTCTCCTCATGGAATGGTGGTCAGGGCCTGTTGACATCCCCATGTCTCATCATGAAATGGTGGTCTGGGTCTGTTGACATCCCCATGTCTCATCATGAAATGGTGTTCAGGGCCTGTTGACATCCCCATGTCTGATCATGGAATGGTGGTCAGGGCCTGTTGACATCCCATCTCATCATGAAATGGTGGTCGGGGCCTGTTGACATCCCATGTCTTATAATGAAATGGTGGTTGGGGTCTGTTGACATCCCATGTCTCCTCATGGAATGGTGGTCAGGGCCTGTTGACATCCCCTTGTCTCATCATGGAATGGTGGTCAGGGCCTGTTGACATCCCCGTGTCTCATCATGGAATGGTGGTTGGGGTATGTTGACATCCCCATGTCTCATCATGGAATGGTAGTCAGGGCCTGTTGACATCCCCATGTCTGATCATGGAATGGTGGTCAGGGCCTGTTGACATCCCATGTCTCATCATGGAATGGTGGTCTTGGTCTGTTGACATACCCGTGTCTCATCATGGAATGGTGGTTGGGGTCTGTTGACATCCCTGTGTCTCATCATGGAATGGATGGTGGTCAGGGCCTGTTGACATCCCCATGTCTCATCATGGAATGTTGGTCTGGGCCTGTTGACATCCCATGTCTCATCATGAAATGGTGGTCAGGGTCTGTTGACATCCCATGTCTCATCGTGAAATGGTGTAGAGGGTCTGTTGACATCCCCATGTCTCATCGTGGAATGGTGGTCAGGGCCTGTTGACATCCCATGTTTCATTGTGGAATGGTGGTCAGGTTCTGTTGACATCCCCATGTCTCATCGTGGAATGGTGGTCAGGGCCTGTTGACATCCCATGTTTCATTGTGGAATGGTGGTCAGGTTCTGTTGACATCCCCATGTCTCATCGTGGAATGGTGGTCAGGGCCTGTTGACATCCCTATGTCTCATAATGGAATGGTGGTCAGGGCCTGTTGACATCCCCATGTCTCCTCATGGAATGGTGGTCAGGGCTGGTTGACATCCCCATGTCTCATCATGGAATGGTGGTCAGGGTCTGTTGACATCCCATGTCTCATCGTGAAATGGTGTAGAGGGTCTGTTGACATCCCCATGTCTCATCGTGGAATGGTGGTCAGGGCCTGTTGACATCCCCATGTCCCATCGTGGAATGGTGGTCAGGGCCTGTTGACATCCCCATGTCTCATCATGGAATGGTGGTCTTGGTCTGTTGACATACCCGTGTCTCATCATGGAATGGTGGTTGGGGTCTGTTGACATCCCTGTGTCTCATCGTGGAATGGTGGTCAGGGCCTGTTGACATCCCCATGTCTCATCATGGAATGTTGGTCTGGGCCTGTTGACATCCCATGTCTCATCATGAAATGGTGGTCAGGGTCTGTTGACATCCCATGTCTCATCGTGAAATGGTGTAGAGGGTCTGTTGACATCCCCATGTCTCATCGTGGAATGGTGGTCAGGGCCTGTTGACATCCCATGTTTCATTGTGGAATGGTGGTCAGGTTCTGTTGACATCCCCATGTCTCATCGTGGAATGGTGGTCAGGGCCTGTTGACATCCCCATGTCTCATCGTGGAATGGTGGTCAGGTTCTGTTGACATCCCCATGTCTCATCGTGGAATGGTGGTCAGGGCCTGTTGACATCCCTATGTCTCATAATGGAATGGTGGTCAGGGCCTGTTGACATCCCCATGTCTCCTCATGGAATGGTGGTCAGGGCTGGTTGACATCCCCATGTCTCATCATGGAATGGTGGTCAGGGCCTGTTGACATCCCATGTTTCATCATGGAATGGTGGTCAGGGCCTGTTGACATCCCCATGTCTCATCGTGGAATGGTGGTCAGGGCCTGTTGACATCCCTATGTCTCATCATGGAATGGTGGTCAGGGCCTGTTGACATCCCCATGTCTCATCATGAAATGGTGGTCTGGGTCTGTTGACATCCCCATGTCTCATCATGAAATGGTGTTCAGGGCCTGTTGACATCCCCATGTCTGATCATGGAATGGTGGATGAAATGGTGGTCGGGGCCTGTTGACATCCCATGTCTCATCATGAAATGGTGGTTGGGGTCTGTTGACATCCCATGTCTCCTCATGGAATGGTGGTCAGGGCCTGTTGACATCCCCGTGTCTCATCATGGAATGGTGGTTGGGGTATGTTGACATCCCCATGTCTCATCATGGAATGGTAGTCAGGGCCTGTTGACATCCCCATGTCTGATCATGGAATGGTGGTCAGGGTCTGTTGACATCCCCATGTCTCATCATGGAATGGTGGTCAGGGCCTGTTGACATCCCATGTCTCATCGTGGAATGGTGGTCGGGGCCTCTTGACATCCCATGTCTAATCTTGAAATGGTGGTCAGGGCCTGTTGACATCCCCATGTCTCATCATGAAATGGTGGTCGGGGCCTGTTGACATCCCATGTCTTATCATGAAATGGTGGTTGGGGTCTGTTGACATCCCATGTCTCCTCATGGAATGGTGGTCAGGGCCTGTTGACATCCCCTTGTCTCATCATGGAATGGTGGTCAGGGCCTGTTGACATCCCCATGTCTCATCATGGAATGGTGGTCAGGGCCTGTTGACATCCCCATGTCTCATCATGGAATGGTGGTCTCACATCCCATGTCTCATCATGAAATGGTGGTCAGGGCCTGTTGACATCCCATGTCTCATCATGAAATGGTGGTCACATCCCATGTCTTATCATGAAATGGTGGTTGGGGTCTGTTGACATCCCATGTCTCATCATGGAATGGTGGTCAGGGCCTGTTGACATCCCCATGTCTCATCATGGAATGGTGGTCTGGGTCTGTTGACATCCCCATGTCTCATCATGGAATGGTGGTCAGGGTCTGTTGACATCCCCATGTCTCATCATGAAATGGTGGTCAGGGCCTGTTGACATCCCATGTCTCCATGGAATGGTGGTCAGGGCCTGTTGACATCCCATCTCATCATGAAATGGTGGTCAGGGCCTGTTGACATCCCATGTCTCATCATGAAATGGTGGTTGGGGTCTGTTGACATCCCATGTCTCATCATGGAATGGTGGTCAGGGCCTGTTGACATCCCCATGTCTCATCATGGAATGGTGGTCAGGGCCTGTTGACATCCCATGTCTCATCATGAAATGGTGGTTGGGGTCTGTTGACATCCCCATGTCTCATCATGGAATGGTGGTCAGGGCCTGTTGACATCCCCATGTCTCATCATGGAATGGTGGTCAGGGCTGTTGACATCCCCATGTCTCATCATGAATGGTGGTCATCATCCCATGTCTCATCGTGGAATGGTGGTCGGGGCCTCTTGACATCCCATGTCTCATTATGAAATGGTGGTCAGGGCCTGTTGACATCCCATGTCTCATCATGGAATGGTGGTCGGGGCCTGTTGACATCCCATGTCTCATCATGAAATGGTGGTCAGGGTCTGTTGACATCCCATGTCTCATCATGAAATGGTGGTCAGGGCCTGTTGACATCCCCATGTCTCATCATGGAATGGTGGTCAGGGCCTGTTGACATCCCATGTCTCATCGTGGAATGGTGGTCAGGGCCTGTTGACATCCCATGTCTCATCGTGGAATGGTGGTCAGGGCCTGTTGACATCCCATGTCTCATCATGAATGGTGGTCAGGGCCTGTTGACATCCCATGTCTCATCATGAAATGGTGGTCAGGGCCTGTTGACATCCCATGTCTTATCATGAAATGGTGGTTGGGGTCTGTTGACATCCCATGTCTCATCATGGAATGGTGGTCAGGGCCTGTTGACATCCCCATGTCTCATCATGGAATGGTGGTCAGGGCCTGTTGACATCCCCATGTCTCATCATGGAATGGTGGTCAGGGCCTGTTGACATCCCCATGTCTCATCATGGAATGGTGGTCAGGGCCTGTTGACATCCCCATGTCTCATCATGGAATGGTGGTCAGGGTCTGTTGACATCCCCATGTCTCATCATGGAATGGTGGTCGGGGCCTGTTGACATCCCATGTCTCATCGTGGAATGGTGGTCAGGGCCTGTTGACATCCCATGTCTCATCATGGAATGGTGGTCAGGGCCTGTTGACATCCCCATGTCTCATCATGAAATGGTGGTCGGGGCCTGTTGACATCCCATGTCTTATCATGAAATGGTGGTTGGGGTCTGTTGACATCCCATGTCTCATCATGGAATGGTGGTCAGGGCCTGTTGACATCCCCATGTCTCATCATGGAATGGTGGTCAGGGCCTGACATCCCCATGTCTCATCATGGAATGGTGGTCAGGGCCTGTTGACATCCCATGTCTCATCATGGAATGGTGGTCAGGGCCTGTTGACATCCCATGTCTCATCATGAAATGTGGTCTGTTGACATCCCATGTCTCATCATGAAATGGTGGTCAGGGTCTGTTGACATCCCATGTCTCATCATGAAATGGTGGTCGGGGTCTGTTGACATCCCATGTCTCATCATGGAATGGTGGTCAGGGCCTGTTGACATCCCCATGTCTCATCATGGAATGGTGGTCTGGGTCTGTTGACATCCCCGTGTCTCATCATGGAATGGTGGTCAGGGCCTGTTGACATCCCCATGTCTCATCATGAAATGGTGGTCATGTTGACATCCCCATGTCTCATCATGGAATGGTGGTCAGGGCCTGTTGACATCCCATGTCTCATCATGAAATGGTGGTCGGGGCCTGTTGACATCCCATGTCTCATCATGAAATGGTGGTTGGGGTCTGTTGACATCCCATGTCTCATCATGGAATGGTGGTCAGGGCCTGTTGACATCCCCATGTCTCATCATGGAATGGTGGTCAGGGCCTGTTGACATCCCATGTCTCATCATGGAATGGTGGTTGGGGTATGTTGACATCCCCATGTCTCATCATGGAATGGTAGTCAGGGCCTGTTGACATCCCCATGTCTGATCATGGAATGGTGGTCAGGGTCTGTTGACATCCCCATGTCTCATCATGGAATGGTGGTCAGGGCCTGTTGACATCCCATGTCTCATCATGGAATGGTGGTCAGGGCCTGTTGACATCCCCATGTCTCATCATGAAATGGTGGTCAGGGCCTGTTGACATCCCATGTCTCATCATGAAATGGTGGTCGGGGCCTGTTGACATCCCATGTCTTATCATGAAATGGTGGTTGGGGTCTGTTGACATCCCATGTCTCCTCATGGAATGGTGGTCAGGGCCTGTTGACATCCCCTTGTCTCATCATGAAATGGTGGTCTGGGTCTGTTGACATCCCCATGTCTCATCATGAAATGGTGGTCAGGGCCTGTTGACATCCCCATGTCTCATCATGGAATGGTGGTCAGGGCCTGTTGACATCCCATGTCTGGAATGGTGGTCATCCCATGTCTCATCATGGAAATGGTGGTCAGGGCCTGTTGACATCCCATGTCTCATCATGAAATGGTGGTCGGGGCCTGTTGACATCCCATGTCTCATCATGAAATGGTGGTCAGGGTCTGTTGACATCCCATGTCTCATCATGGAATGGTGGTCATCCCATGTCTCATCATGAAATGGTGGTCAGGGGTCTGTTGACATCCCATGTCTCATCATGGAATGGTGGTCAGGGCCTGTTGACATCCCATGTCTCATCATGGAATGTGGTCTGTTGACATCCCCATGTCTCATCATGGAATGGTGGTCAGGGCCTGTTGACATCCCCATGTCTCATCGGGAATGGTGGTCTGTTGACATCCCATGTCTCATCATGGAATGGTGGTCAGGGCCTGTTGACATCCCATGTCTCATCATGAAATGGTGGTCAGGGCCTGTTGACATCCCCATGTCTCATCATGAAATGGTGGTTGGGGTCTGTTGACATCCCATGTCTCCTCATGGAATGGTGGTCAGGGCCTGTTGACATCCCCTTGTCTCATCATGGAATGGTGGTCAGGGCCTGTTGACATCCCCATGTCTCATCATGGAATGGTGGTCAGGGCCTGTTGACATCCCATGTCTTATCATGAAATGGTGGTCAGGGCCTGTTGACATCCCCATGTCTCATCATGAAATGGTGGTCAGGGGGTCTGTTGACATCCCATGTCTCATCATGGAATGGTGGTCAGGGTCTGTTGACATCCCATGTCTCATCATGGAATGGTGGTCATCTTTGACATCCCATGTCTCATCATGAAATGGTGGTCAGGGCCTGTTGACATCCCATGTCTCATCATGAAATGGTGGTCGGGGCCTGTTGACATCCCATGTCTGAAATGGTCCATCCCATGTCTCATCATGGAATGGTGGTCAGGGCCTGTTGACATCCCCATGTCTCATCATGGAATGGTGGTCAGGGCCTGTTGACATCCCCATGTCTCATCATGGAATGGTGGTCAGGGCCTGTTGACATCCCATGTCTCATCATGGAATGGTGGTCAGGGCCTGTTGACATCCCATGTCTCATCATGAAATGGTGGTCGGGGCCTGTTGACATCCCATGTCTTATCATGAAATGGTGGTTGGGGTCTGTTGACATCCCATGTCTCATCATGAAATGGTGGTCAGGGTCTGTTGACATCCCATGTCTCATCGTGGAATGGTGGTCGGGGCCTCTTGACATCCCATGTCTCATCATGAAATGGTGGTCAGGGTCTGTTGACATCCCATGTCTCATCATGAAATGGTGGTCAGGGCCTGTTGACATCCCATGTCTTATCATGAAATGGTGGTTGGGGTCTGTTGACATCCCATGTCTCATCGTGGAATGGTGGTCAGGGTCTGTTGACATCCCATGTCTCATCATGAAATGGTGGTCAGGGCCTGTTGACATCCCATGTCTCATCATGGAATGGTGGTTAGGGCCTGTTGACATCCCATGTCTCATCATGGAATGGTGGTCAGGGTCTGTTGACATCCCATGTCTCATCATGGAATGGTGGTCAGGGCCTGTTGACATCCCCATGTCTCATCATGGAATGGTGGTCAGGGCCTGTTGACATCCCCATGTCTCATCATGGAATGGTGGTCAGGGCCTGTTGACATCCCCA
Organism: Oncorhynchus nerka; assembly: GCF_034236695.1. Taxonomy (NCBI): domain Eukaryota; kingdom Metazoa; phylum Chordata; class Actinopteri; order Salmoniformes; family Salmonidae; genus Oncorhynchus; species Oncorhynchus nerka. Next base: position 19,308,114 of record NC_088406.1, on the reverse strand, counting down.
TGTCTCATCATGGAATGGTGGTCAGGGCCTGTTGACATCCCATGTCTCATCATGGAATGGTGGTCAGGGCCTGTTGACATCCCCATGTCTCATCATGGAATGGTGGTCAGGGCCTGTTGACATCCCATGTCTCATCATGGAATGGTGGTCAGGGTCTGTTGACATCCCATGTCTCATCATGAAATGGTCAGGGGTCTGGTCTCATCATGGAATGGTGGTTCAGGGCCTGTTGACATCCCCATGTCTCATCATGAAATGGTGGTCAGGGCCTGTTGACATCCCATGTCTTATCATGAAATGGTGGTTGGGGTCTGTTGACATCCCATGTCTCCTCATGGAATGGTGGTCAGGGCCTGTTGACATCCCCATGTCTCATCATGGAATGGTGGTCAGGGCCTGTTGACATCCCATGTCTCATCCTGGAATGGTGGTTGGGGTCTGTTGACATCCCCATGTCTCATCGTGGAATGGTGGTCAGGGGTCTGTTGACATCCCCATGTCTCATCATGGAATGGTGGTCAGGGTGTTGACATCCCCATGTCTCATCATGGAATGGTGGTCTGTTGACATCCCATGTCTCATCGTGGAATGGTGGTCGGGGCCTTTTGACATCCCATGTCTCATTATGAAATGGTGGTCAGGGCCTGTTGACATCCCCATGTCTCATCATGAAATGGTGGTCGGGGCCTGTTGACATCCCATGTCTCATCATGAAATGGTGGTTGGGGTCTGTTGACATCCCATGTCTCATCATGGAATGGTGGTCAGGGCCTGTTGACATCCCCATGTCTCATCATGGAATGGTGGTCAGGGCCTGTTGACATCCCCATGTCTCATCATGGAATGGTGGTCAGGGCCTGTTGACATCCCATGTCTCATCATGGAATGGTGGTCAGGGCCTGTTGACATCCCATGTCTCATGAAATGGTGGTCAGGGCCTGTTGACATCCCATGTCTCATCATGGAATGGTGGTCAGGGCCTGTTGACATCCCATGTCTCATGAAATGGTGGTCAGGGTCTGTGACATCCCCATGTCTCAATGGAATGGTGGTCAGGGCCTGTTGACATCCCCATGTCTCATCATGAAATGGTGGTCAGGGCCTGTTGACATCCCCATGTCTCATCATGGAATGGTGGTCAGGGCCTGTTGACATCCCCTTGTCTCATCATGGAATGGTGGTCAGGGCCTGTTGACATCCCCATGTCTCATCATGGAATGGTGGTCAGGGCCTGTTGACATCCCATGTCTTATCATGAAATGGTGGTTGGGGTCTGTTGACATCCCATGTCTCATCATGGAATGGTGGTCAGGGCCTGTTGACATCCCCATGTCTCATCATGGAATGGTGGTCGGGGCCTGTTGACATCCCCATGTCTGTTGACATCCCCATGTCTCATCATGGAATGGTGGTCAGGGGTCTGTTGACATCCCCATGTCTCATCATGGAATGGTGGTCAGGGCCTGTTGACATCCCCATGTCTCATCATGGAATGGTGGTCATCATCCCATGTCTCATCATGAAATGGTGGTCGGGGCCTGTTGACATCCCATGTCTCATCATGAAATGGTGGTCGGGGCCTGTTGACATCCCCATGTCTCATCATGAAATGGTGGTCGGGGCCTGTTGACATCCCCATGTCTCATCATGAAATGGTGGTCGGGGTCTGTTGAATCATGGAATGGTGGTCAGGGCCTGTTGACATCCCCATGTCTCATCATGGAATGGTGGTCAGGGCCTGTTGACATCCCCATGTCTCATCATGGAATGGTGGTCTGGGCCTGTTGACATCCCATGTCTCATCATGGAATGGTGGTCAGGGCCTGTTGACATCCCATGTCTCATCATGAAATGGTGGTCAGGGCCTGTTGACATCCCATGTCTCATCATGAAATGGTGGTCGGGGTCTGTTGACATCCCATGTCTCATCATGAAATGGTGGTTGGGTCTGTTGACATCCCATGTCTCCTCATGGAATGGTGGTCAGGGCCTGTTGACATCCCCTGTCTCATCATGGAATGGTGGTCAGGGTCTGTTGACATCCCCATGTCTCATCATGGAATGGTGGTCATGTTGACATCCCCATGTCTCATCATGGAATGGTGGTCAGGGCCTGTTGACATCCCATGTCTCATCATGAAATGGTGGTCGGGGCCTGTTGACATCCCATGTCTTATCATGAAATGGTGGTTGGGGTCTGTTGACATCCCATGTCTCCTCATGGAATGGTGGTCAGGGCCTGTTGACATCCCATGTCTCATCATGGAATGGTGGTCAGGGCCTGTTGACATCCCCGTGTCTCATCATGGAATGGTGGTTGGGGTCTGTTGACATCCCCATGTCTCATCATGGAATGGTAGTCAGGGCCTGTTGACATCCCCATGTCTGATCATGGAATGGTGGTCAGGGTCTGTTGACATCCCCATGTCTCATCATGGAATGGTGGTCAGGGCCTGTTGACATCCCATGTCTCATCGTGGAATGGTGGTCGGGGCCTCTTGACATCCCATGTCTCATCATGAAATGGTGGTCAGGGCCTGTTGACATCCCATGTCTCATCATGAAATGGTGGTCGGGGCCTGTTGACATCCCATGTCTCATCATGAAATGGTGGTTGGGGTCTGTTGACATCCCATGTCTCATCATGGAATGGTGGTCAGGGCCTGTTGACATCCCCATGTCTCATCATGGAATGGTGGTCTGGGTCTGTTGACATCCCCGTGTCTCATCATGGAATGGTGGTCAGGGCCTGTTGACATCCCCATGTCTCATCATGGAATGGTGGTCAGGGCCTGTTGACATCCCATGTCTCATCATGGAATGGTGGTCAGGGCCTGTTGACATCCCATGTCTCATCATGAAATGGTGGTCAGGGCCTGTTGACATCCCATGTCTCATCATGAAATGGTGGTCGGGGCCTGTTGACATCCCATGTCTTATCATGAAATGGTGGTTGGGGTCTGTTGACATCTGTCTCCTCATGGAATGGTGGTCAGGGCCTGTTGACATCCCATGTCTCATCATGGAATGGTGGTCAGGGTCTGTTGACATCCCATGTTTCATCGTGGAATGGTGGTCAGGGCCTGTTGACATCCCCATGTCTCATCATGGAATGGTGGTCAGGGCCTGTTGACATCCCCATGTCTCATCATGTCTCATCATGGAATGGTGGTCAGGGCCTGTTGACATCCCATGTCTCATCGTGGAATGGTGGTCGGGGCCTGTTGACATCCCATGTCTCATCATGAAATGGTGGTCAGGGCCTGTTGACATCCCATGTCTCATCATGAAATGGTGGTCAGGGCCTGTTGACATCCCATGTCTTATCATGAAATGGTGGTTGGGGTCTGTTGACATCCCATGTCTCCTCATGGAATGGTGGTCAGGGCCTGTTGACATCCCCTTGTCTCATCATGGAATGGTGGTCAGGGCCTGTTGACATCCCCATGTCTCATCGTGGAATGGTGGTCAGGGCCTGTTGACATCCCCATGTCTCATCATGAAATGGTGGTCGGGGCCTGTTGACATCCCATGTCTTATCATGAAATGGTGGTTGGGGTCTGTTGACATCCCATGTCTTATCATGTGGTTGGGGTCTCATCCCATGTCTCATCGTGGAATGGTGGTCTGGGCCTCTTGACATCCCATGTCTCATCATGAAATGGTGGTCAGGGCCTGTTGACATCCCATGTCTCCTCATGGAATGGTGGTCAGGGCCTGTTGACATCCCCATGTCTCATCATGGAATGGTGGTCAGGGCCTGTTGACATCCCCATGTCTCATCATGGAATGGTGGTCAGGGCCTGTTGACATCCCATGTCTCATCATGGAATGGTGGTCAGGGCCTGTTGACATCCCCATGTCTCATCATGAAATGGTGGTCAGGGCCTGTTGACATCCCATGTCTTATCATGAAATGGTGGTTGGGGTCTGTTGACATCCCATGTCTCATCGTGGAATGGTGGTCGGGGTCTTTTGACATCCCCATGTCTCATCATGGAATGGTGGTCAGGGCCTGTTGACATCCCATGTCTCATCATGAAATGGTGGTTGGGGTCTGTTGACATCCCATGTCTCATCATGGAATGGTGGTCGGGGCCTGTTGACATCCCATGTCTCATCATGAAATGGTGGTTGGGGTCTGTTGACATCCCATGTCTCATCATGGAATGGTGGTCAGGGTCTTTTGACATCCCCATGTCTCATCATGGAATGGTGGTCAGGGTCTGTTGACATCCCATGTCTCATCATGAAATGGTGGTCAGGGTCTGTTGACATCCCATGTCTCATCATGAAATGGTGGTTAAGGTCTGTTGACATCCCGTGTCTCATCATGGAATGGTGGTCAGGGTCTGTTGACATCCCCATGTTTCATCATGGAATGGTGGTCAGGGTCTGTTGACATCCCCATGTCTCCTCATGGAATGGTGGTCAGGGCCTGTTGACATCCCCATGTCTCCTCATGGAATGGTGGTCAGGGCTGGTTGACATCCCCATGTCTCATCATGGAATGGTGGTCAGGGCCTGTTGACATCCCATGTTTCATCATGGAATGGTGGTCAGGGCCTGTTGACATCCCCATGTCTCATCGTGAATGGTGGTCAGGGCCTCCCCATGTCTCATCATGGAATGGTGGTCAGGGCCTGTTGACATCCCCATGTCTCATCATGAAATGGTGGTCTGGGTCTGTTGACATCCCCATGTCTCATCATGGAATGGTGGTCAGGGACCTGTTGACATCCCAAATCTCATCATGGAATGGTGGTCATCAGGATCTGTTGACATCCCCCCAAACAGCAAACAATGTCTCATCATGGAATGGTGGTCATGGGGGTGGCCAGTCCTCTTCTGGCTGTGCCGGGTAGAGATATGTCTCAACAGAACATGACCATGTTCCCCATGTCTCATCATGGAATGGTGGTCAGGGGTCATCATGTGACATCCCATGTCTCATCCTCCGATGAAATGGTGGTCAGGGCCTGTTGACATCCCCCATGGTTGTAATAGTAAGGCAGTTGAAACTGGAGCAGCACATCCCATGTCAGGTAGTCCTGGAATGGTGGTCCTCCCGAGAGGGCCTGTTGACATCCCCATGTCTCATCATGAAATGGTGGTCTGGGTCTGTTGACATCCCAGTGTCTCATCATGGAATGGTGGTTGGGGTCTGTTGACATCCCCGTGTCTCATCGTGGAATGGTGGTCAGGGCCTGAATCCCATGTCTCATCATGGAATGGTTGTCGGGGCCTGTTGACATCCCCATGTCTCATCATGAAATGGTGGTCTGGGTCTGTTGACATCCCCATGTCTCATCATGGAATGGTGGTCAGGGCCTGTTGACATCCCCATGTCTCATCATGGAATGGTGGTCAGGGCCTGTTGACATCCCCATGTCTCATCATGGAATGGTGGTCAGGGCCTGTTGACATCCCCATGTCTCATCATGGAATGGTGGTCGGGACCTGTTGACATCCCCATGTCTCATCATGAAATGGTGGTCTGGGTCTGTTGACATCCCCGTGTCTCATCATGGAATGGTGGTCAGGGCCTGTTCACATCCCCATGTCTCATCATGGAATGGTGGTCAGGGCCTGTTGACATCACATGTCACATCATGAAATGGTGGTCAGGGTCTGTTGACATCCCCATGTCCCATCGTGGAATGGTGGTCAGGGCCTGTTGACATCCCCATGTCTCATCATGGAATGGTGGTCGGGACCTGTTGACATCCCCATGTCTCATCATGAAATGGTGGTCTGGGTCTGTTGACATCCCCATGTCTCATCATGGAATGGTGGTCAGGGCCTGTTGACATCCCATGTCACATCATGAAATGGTGGTCAGGGCTGTTGACATCCCATGTCTCATCAGGGCCTGGAATCCCATGTTTCATTGTGGAATGGTCAGGGCCTGTTGACATCCCATGTCTCATCGTGGAATGGTGGTCAGGGCCTGTTGACATCCCCATGTCTCATCATGGAATGGTGGTCAGGGCCTGTTGACATCCCCATGTCTCATCATGGAATGGTGGTCTTGGTCTGTTGACATCTCATCATGGAATGGTGGTTGGGGTCTGTTGACATCCCTGTGTCTCATCATGGAATGGTGGTCAGGGCCTGTTGACATCCCATGTCTCATCATGAAATGGTGGTCAGGGTCTGTTGACATCCCATGTCTCATCGTGAAATGGTGGTCAGGGTCTGTTGACATCCCCATGTCTCATCATGGAATGGTGGTCAGGGCCTGTTGACATCCCATGTTTCATTGTGGAATGGTGGTCTCTGTTGATCCCCATGTCTCATCGTGGAATGGTGGTCAGGGCCTGTTGACATCCCATGTCTCATCATGGAATGGTGGTCAGGGTCTGTTGACATCCCCATGTCTCATCGTGGAATGGTGGTCAGGGCCTGTTGACATCCCTATGTCTCATCATGGAATGGTGGTCAGGGCCTGTTGACATCCCCATGTCTCATCATGGAATGGTGGTCAGGGCTGGTTGACATCCCCATGTCTCATCATGGAATGGTGGTCAGGGCCTGTTGACATCCCCATGTCTCATCATGGAATGGTGGTCAGGGCCTGTTGACATCCCCATGTCTCATCATGGAATGGTGGTCGGGACCTGTTGACATCCCCATGTCTCATCATGAAATGGTGGTCTGGGTCTGTTGACATCCCCATGTCTCATCATGAAATGGTGGTCAGGGCCTGTTGACATCCCATGTCTCATCGTGAAATGGTGGTCGGGGCCTGTTGACATCCCATGTCTGTCTCATCCCATGTCTCACCGTGGAATGGTGGTCGGGGCCTGTTGACATCCCATGTCTCATCATGAAATGGTGGTTGGGGTCTGTTGACATCCCATGTCTCATCGTGGAATGGTGGTCAGGGCCTGTTGACATCCCATGTCTCATCATGGAATGGTGGTCAGGGCCTGTTGACATCCCATGTCTCATCGTGAAATGGTGGTTGGGGTCTGTTGACATCCCATGTCTCATCATGAAATGGTGGTCAGGGTCTGTTGACAACCCCATGTCTCATCGTGGAATGGTGGTCAGGGCCTGTTGACATCCCCATGTCTCATCATGGAATGGTGGTCAGGGCCTGTTGACATCCCCATGTCTCCTCATGGAATGGTGGTCAGGGCCTGTTGACATCCCCATGTCTCATCATGGAATGGTGGTCAGGGCCTGTTGACATCCCATGTCTCTTCATCAGGGCCTGTTGAATCCCATGTTTCATTGTGGAATGGTGGGGGCCTGTTGACATCCCCATGTCTCATCGTGGAATGGTGGTCAGGGCCTGATGACATCCGCATGTCCCATCGTGGAATGGTGGTCAGGGCCTGTTGACATCCCCATGTCTCATCATGGAATGGTGGTCTTGGTCTGTTGACATACCCGTGTCTCATCATGGAATGGTGGTCAGAGCCTGTTGACATCCCCATGTCTCATCGTGGAATGGTGGTCAGGGCCTGTTGACATCCCTATGTCTCATCATGGAATGGTGGTCGGGACCTGTTGACATCCCCTTGTCTCATCATGAAATGGTGGTCTGGGTCTGTTGACATCCCCATGTCTCATCATGGAATGGTGGTCGGGACCTGTTGACATCCCATGTCTCATCATGAAATGGTGGTCTGGGTCTGTTGACATCCCCATGTCTCATCATGGAATGGTGGTCGGGACCTGTTGACATCCCCATGTCTCATCATGAAATGGTGGTCTGGGTCTGTTGACATCCCCATGTCTCATCATGGAATGGTGGTCAGGGCCTGATGACATCCGCATGTCCCATCGTGGAATGGTGGTCAGGGTCTGTTGACATCCCCATGTCCCATCGTGGAATGGTGGTCAGGGCCTGTTGACATCCCCATGTCTCATCATGGAATGGTGGTCGGGACCTGTTGACATTCCCATGTCTCATCATGAAATGGTGGTCAGGGTCTGTTGACATCCCCATGTCTCATCATGGAATGGTGGTCGGGACCTGTTGACATCCCCATGTCTCATCATGAAATGGTGGTCTGGGTCTGTTGACATCCCCGTGTCTGATCATGGAATGGTGGTTGGGGTCTGTTGACATCCCCGTGTCTCATCGTGGAATGGTGGTCGGGACCTGTTGACATCCCCATGTCTCATCATGAAATGGTGGTCTGGGTCTGTTGACATCCCCATGTCTCATCATGGAATGGTGGTCGGGACCTGTTGACATCCCCATGTCTCATCATGAAATGGTGGTCTGGGTCTGTTGACATCCCCGTGTCTCATCATGGAATGGTGGTTGGGGTCTGTTGACATCCCCGTGTCTCATCGTGGAATGGTGGTCAGGGCCTGTTGACATCCCTATCTCTCATCATGGAATGGTGGTCGGGACCTGTTGACATCCCCATGTCTCATCATGAAATGGTGGTCTGGGTCTGTTGACATCCCCGTGTCTCATCATGGAATGGTGGTCAGGGCCTGTTCACATCCCCATGTCTCATCATGGAATGGTGGTCAGGGCCTGTTGACATCACATGTCACATCATGAAATGGTGGTCAGGGTCTGTTGACATCCCCATGTCCCATCGTGGAATGGTGGTCAGGGCCTGTTGACATCACATGTCACATCATGAAATGGTGGTCAGGGTCTGTTGACATCCCCATGTCCCATCGTGGAATGGTGGTCACATCCCCATGTCTCATCATTGAATGGTGGTCGGGACCTGTTGACATCCCCATGTCTCATCATGAAATGGTGGTCTGGGTCTGTTGACATCCCCATGTCTCATCATGAAATGGTGGTCTGGGTCTGTTGACATCCCCATGTCTCATCATGGAATGGTGGTCGGGACCTGTTGACATCGCCATGTCTCATCATGAAATGGTGGTCTGGGTCTGTTGACATCCCCGTGTCTCATCATGGAATGGTGGTTGGGGTCTGGTCTCATCGTGGAATGGTGGTCAGGGCCTGTTGACATCCCTATCTCTCATCATGGAATGGTGGTCGGGACCTGTTGACATCCCCATGTCTCATCATGAAATGGTGGTCTGGGTCTGTTGACATCCCCGTGTCTCATCATGGAATGGTGGTCAGGGCCTGTTCACATCCCCATGTCTCATCATGGAATGGTGGTCAGGGCCTGTTGACATCACATGTCACATCATGAAATGGTGGTCAGGGTCTGTTGACATCCCCATGTCCCATCGTGGAATGGTGGTCAGGGCCTGTTGACATCCCCATGTCTCATCATGGAATGGTGGTCGGGACCTGTTGACATCCCCATGTCTCATCATGAAATGGTGGTCTGGGTCTGTTGACATCCCCATGTCTCATCATGGAATGGTGGTCAGGGCCTGTTGACATCACATGTCACATCATGAAATGGTGGTCAGGGTCTGTTGACATTCCATGTCTCTTCGTGAAATGTTGGTCAGGGCCTGTTGACATCCCATGTTTCATTGTGGAATGGTGGTCAGGGCCTGTTGACATCCCCATGTCTCATCGTGGAATGGTGGTCAGGGCCTGTTGACATCCCCATGTCCCATCGTGGAATGGTGGTCAGGGCCTGTTGACATCCCCATGTCTCATCATGGAATGGTGGTCTTGGTCTGTTGACATACCCGTGTCTCATCATGGAATGGTGGTTGGGGTCTGTTGACATCCCTGTGTCTCATCATGGAATGGTGGTCAGGGCCTGTTGACATCCCCATGTCTCATCATGGAATGGTGGTCAGGGCCTGTTGACATCCCCATGTCTCATCATGAAATGGTGGTCAGGGTCTGTTGACATCCCCATGTCTCATCATGGAATGGTGGTCAGGGGCCTGTTGACATCCCCATGTCTCATCATGAAATGGTGGTCCTGTTGACATCCCCATGTCTCATCATGGAATGGTGGTCAGGGTCTGTTGACATCCCCATGTCTCATCGTGGAATGGTGGTCAGGGCCTGTTGACATCCCTATGTCTCATCATGAAATGGTGGTCAGGGTCTGTTGACATCCCCATGTCTCATCATGGAATGGTGGTCGGGGCCTGTTGACATCCCCATGTCTCATCATGAAATGGTGGTCTGGGTCTGTTGACATCCCCATGTCTCATCATGGAATGGTGGTCAGGGTCTGTTGACATCCCCATGTCTCATCATGGAATGGTGGTCAGGGCCTGGACATCCCCATGTCTCATCATGGAATGGTGGTCTGTTGACATCCCCATGTCTCATCATGAAATGGTGGTCTGGGTCTGTTGACATCCCATGTCTCATCATGGAATGGTGGTCAGGGCCTGTTGACATCCCCATGTCTCATCATGGAATGGTGGTCAGGGCCTGTTGACATCCCATGTCACATCATGAAATCTCTGTTGATCCCCATGTCTCATCATGGAAATGGTGGTCAGGGCCTGTTGACATCCCATGTCTCATCATGAAATGGTGGTCAGGGTCTGTTGACATCCCCATGTCTCATCGTGGAATGGTGGTCAGGGCCTGTTGACATCCCCATGTCTCATCATGGAATGGTGGTCGGGGCCTGTTGACATCCCCATGTCTCATCATGAAATGGTGGTCTGGGTCTGTTGACATCCCCATGTCTCATCATGGAAATGGTGGTCTGGGTCTGTTGACATCCCCATGTCTCATCATGGAATGGTGGTCGGGCCTGTTGACATCCCCATGTCTCATCATGAAATGGTGGTCGGGGCCTGTTGACATCCCATGTCTCATCATGAAATGGTGGTTGGGGTCTGTTGACATCCCATGTCTCATCGTGGAATGGTGGTCAGGGCCTGTTGACATCCCATGTCTCATCGTGGAATGGTGGTCAGGGCCTGTTGACATCCCATGTCTCATCATGAAATGGTGGTCAGGGCCTGTTGACATCCCCATGTCTCATCATGGAATGGTGGTCAGGGCCTGTTGACATCCCCATGTCTCATCATGGAATGGTGGTCAGGGCCTGTTGACATCCCATGTCTCATCATGAAATGGTGGTCAGGGTCTGTTGACATCCCCATGTCTCATCGTGGAATGGTGGTCGGGGCCTGTTGACATCCCCATGTCTCATCATGGAATGGTGGTCAGGGCCTGTTGACATCCCCATGTCTCATCATGGAATGGTGGTCAGGGCCTGTTGACATCCCCATGTCTCATCATGGAATGGTGGTCTGGGCCTGTTGACATCCCATGTCTCATCATGAAATGGTGGTTGGGGTCTGACATCCCCATGTCTCATCATGGAATGGTGGTCAGGGCCTGTTGACATCCCTATGTCTCATCATGGAATGGTGGTCAGGGCTGTTGACATCCCCATGTCTCATCATGAATGGTGGTCCTGTTGACATCCCCATGTCTCATCATGGAATGGTGGTCAGGGCCTGTTGACATCCCCATGTCTCATCATGGAATGGTGGTCAGGGCCTGTTGACATCCCATGTCTCATCATGGAATGGTGGTCAGGGTCTGTTGACATCCCCATGTCTCATCATGGAATGGTGGTCAGGGCCTGTTGACATCCCATGTCTCATCATGGAATGGTGGTCAGGGCCTGTTGACATCCCCATGTCTCATCATGGAATGGTGGTCAGGGCCTGTTGACATCCCATGTCTCATCATGGAATGGTGGTCAGGGCTGTTGACATCCCCATGTCTCATCGTGGAATGGTGGTCAGGGCCTGTTGACATCCCCATGTCTCATCATGGAATGGTGGTCAGGGCCTGTTGACATCCCCATGTCTCTCATGAAATGGTGGTCAGGGCTGTTGACATCCCCATGTCTCATCATGGAATGGTGGTCAGGGCCTGTTGACATCCCCATGTCTCATCATGGAATGGTGGTCAGGGCCTGTTGACATCCCCATGTCTCATCATGGAATGGTGGTCAGGGCCTGTTGACATCCCCATGTCTCATCATGGAATGGTGGTCTGGGCTCTGTTGACATCCCCATGTCTCATCATGGAATGGTGGTCGGGACCTGTTGACATCCCCATGTCTCATCATGGAATGGTGGTCTTGGTCTGTTGACATACCCGTGTCTCATCATGAAACGGTGGTCTGGGTCTGTTGACATCCCGTGTCTCATCATGGAATGGTGGTTGGGGTCTGTTGACATCCCCATGTCTCATCATGGAATGGTGGTCAGGGCTGTTGACATCCCCATGTCTCATCATGGAATGGTGGTCAGGGCCTGTTGACATCCCCATGTCTCATCATGAAATGGTGGTCAGGGCCTGTTGACATCCCATGTCTCATCATGGAATGGTGGTCAGGGCCTGTTGACATCCCCATGTCTCATCGTGGAATGGTGGTCAGGGCCTGTTGACATCCCATGTCTCATCGTGGAATGGTGGTCAGGGCCTGTTGACATCCCCATGTCTCATCATGGAATGGTGGTCTGGGTCTGTTGACATACCCGTGTCTCATCATGGAATGGTGGTCAGGGCCTGTTGACATCCCCATGTCTCATCGTGGAATGGTGGTCAGGGCCTGTTGACATCCCTATGTCTCATCATGGAATGGTGGTCGGGGCCTGTTGACATCCCCTGTCTCATCATGAAATGGTGGTCTGGGTCTGTTGACATCCCCATGTCTCATCATGGAATGGTGGTCGGGACCTGTTGACATCCCCATGTCTCATCATGAAATGGTGGTCTGGGTCTGTTGACATCCCATGTCTCATCGTGGAATGGTGGTCGGGGCCTGTTGACATCCCCATGTCTCCTCATGGAATGGTGGTCAGGGCTGGTTGACATCCCCATGTCTCATCATGGAATGGTGGTCGGGACCTGTTGACATCCCCATGTCTCATCATGAAATGGTGGTCTGGGTCTGTTGACATCCCCGTGTCTCATCATGGAATGGTGGTCAGGGCCTGTTGACATCCCATGTCTCATCGTGGAATGGTGGTCAGGGCCTGTTGACATCCCATGTCTCATCATGGAATGGTGGTCAGGGCCTGTTGACATCCCATGTCTCATCATGAAATGGTGGTTAGGGTCTGTTGACATCCCATGTCTCATCGTGGAATGGTGGTCGGGGTCTGTTGACATCCCCATGTCTCATCATGGAATGGTGGTCAGGGCCTGTTGACATCCCCATGTCTCATCATGGAATGGTGGTCAGGGCCTGTTGACATCCCATGTCTCATCATGAAATGGTGGTCAGGGTGTTGACATACCATGTCTCATCTCGTGAAATGGTGGTCAGGGCCTGTTGACATCCCATGTTTCATTGTGGAATGGTGGTCAGGGCCTGTTGACATCCCCATGTCTCATCGTGGAATGGTGGTCAGGGCCTGTTGACATCCCCATGTCCCATCGTGGAATGGTGGTCAGGGCCTGTTGACATCCCCATGTCTCATCATGGAATGGTGGTCTTGGTCTGTTGACATCCCCGTGTCTCATCATGGAATGGTGGTTGGGGTCTGTTGACATCCCCGTGTCTCATCATGGAATGGTGGTCAGGGCCTGTTGACATCCCATGTCTCATCATGAAATGGTGGTCAGGGTCTGTTGACATCCCATGTCTCATCGTGAAATGGTGTAGAGGGTCTGTTGACATCCCCATGTCTCATCGTGGAATCTGTTGACATCCCATGTTTCATTGTGGAATGGTGGTCAGGGCCTGTTGACATCCCCATGTCTCATCATGGAATGGTGGTCAGGGCCTGTTGACATCCCATGTCTCATCATGGAATGGTGGTCAGGGCCTGTTGACATCCCTATGTCTCATAATGGAATGGTGGTCAGGGCCTGTTGACATCCCCATGTCTCCTCATGGAATGGTGGTCAGGGCTGGTTGACATCCCCATGTCTCATCATGGAATGGTGGTCAGGGCATGTTTCATCATGGAATGGTGGTCAGGGCCTGTTGACATCCCCATGTCTCATCGTGGAATGGTGGTCAGGGCCTGTTGACATCCCATGTCTCATCATGGAATGGTGGTCAGGGCCTGTTGACATCCCCATGTCTCATCATGAAATGGTGGTCAGGGTCTGTTGACATCCCCATGTCTCATCATGGAATGGTGGTCAGGGCCTGTTGACATCCCATGTCTCATCATGAAATGGTGGTCAGGGCCTGTTGACATCCCATGTCTTATCATGAAATGGTGGTTGGGGTCTGTTGACATCCCATGTCTCATCGTGGAATGGTGGTCAGGGTCTGTTGACATCCCCATGTCTCATCGTGGAATGGTGGTCGGGGCCTGTTGACATCCCATGTCTCATCGTGGAATGGTGGTGGGGTCTGGACATCCCCATGTCTCATCGAATGGTGGTCATCCCATGTCTCATCATGAAATGGTGGTCAGGGTCTGTTGACATCCCATGTCTCATCATGAAATGGTGGTCATGGTCTGTTGACATCCCATGTCTCATCATGGAATGGTGGTCAGGGCCTGTTGACATCCCCATGTCTCATCATGGAATGGTGGTCTGGGTCTGTTGACATCCCTGTGTCTCATCATGGAATGGTGGTTGGGGTCTGTTGACATCCCCGTGTCTCATCATGGAATGGTGGTCAGGGCCTGTTGACATCCCCATGTCTCATCATGGAATGGTGGCCTGGGCCTGTTGACATCCCATGTCTGTTGACATCCCGTGTCTCATCGTGAAATGGTGGTCAGGGTCTGTTGACATCCCCATGTCTCATCATGGAATGGTGGTCGGGGCCTGTTGACATCCCTATGTCTCATCATGGAATGGTGGTCGGGGCCTGTTGACATCCCCATGTCTCATCATGAAATGGTGGTCTGGGTCTGTTGACATCCCCAAGTCTCATCGTGGAATGGTGGTCAGGGCCTGTTGACATCCCTATGTCTCATCATGGAATGGTGGTCGGGGTCTGTTGACATCCCCGTGTCTCATCATGGAATGGTGGTTGGGGCCTGTTGACATCCCATGTCTCATCATGAAATGGTGGTCGGGGTCTGTTGACATCCCATGTCTTATCATGAAATGGTGGTTGGGGTCTGTTGACATCCCATGTCTCATCGTGGAATGGTGGTCGGGGTCTTTTGACATCCCCATGTCTTATCGTGGAATGGTGGTCGGGGCCTCTTGACATGGAATGGTGGTCAGGGTCTTATCTGTTGACATCCCATGTCTCATCATGAAATGGTGGTCAGGGCCTGTTGACATCCCATGTCTCATCATGAAATGGTGGTCGGGGCCTGTTGACATCCCATGTCTTATCATGGAATGGTGGTCGGGGCCTGTTGACATCCCATGTCTCCTCGTGGAATGGTGGTCAGGACCTGTTGATATCTCCTTGTGTCATCATGGAATGGTGGTCAGGGCCTGTTGACATCCCATGTCTCATCATGAAATGGTGGTCGGGGCCTGTTGACATCCCATGTCTTATCATGGAATGGTGGTCGGGGCCTGTTGACATCCCATGTTTCTTCGAGGGCCTGTTGACATCCCCATGTCTCATCATGAAATGGTGGTCGGGGCCTGTTGACATCCCATGTCTTATCATGGAATGGTGGTCGGGGCCTGTTGACATCCCATGTTTCTTCGTGGAATGGTGGTCAGGGCCTGTTGACATCCCCATTTTTCATTGTGGAATGGTGGTCAGGGCCTGTTGACATCCCCATGTCTCATCATGGAATGGTGGTCTGGGCCTGTTGACATCCCATGTCTCATCATAGAATGGTGGTCAGGGCCTGTTGACATCCCCATGTCTCATCATGGATTGGTGGTCTGGGCCTGTTGACATCCCATGTCTCATCGTGAAATGGTGGTCATGGTCTGTTGACATCCCATGTCTCATCGTGGAATGGTGGTCAGGGCCTGTTGACATCCCCATGTCTCATCATGGAATGGTGGTCGGGGCCTGTTGACATCCCATGTCTCATCATGGAATGGTGGTCGGGGCCTGTTGACATCCCCATGTCTCATCATGAAATGGTGGTCTGGGCCTGTTGACATCCCATGTCTCATCATGGAATGGTGGTCGGGGCCTGTTGACATCCCATGTCTCATCATGAAATGGTGGTCGGGGCCTGTTGACATCCCATGTCTCATCATGAAATGGTGGTTGGGGTCTGTTGACATCCCATGTCTCATCATGGAATGGTGGTCAGGGCCTGTTGACATCCCATGTCTCATCGTGGAATGGTGGTCAGGGCCTGTTGACATCCCATGTCTCATCATGGAATGGTGGTCAGGGCCTGTTGACATCCCATGTCTCATCATGGAATGGTGGTCCGGGGCCTGTTGACATCCCATGTCTTATCATGGAATGGTGGTCATCCCATGTCTCATCATAAATGAAATGGTGGTCAGGGCCTGTTGACATCCCATGTCTCATCATGGAATGGTGGTCAGGGCCTGTTGACATCCCCATGTCTCATCATGGAATGGTGGTCAGGGCCTGTTGACATCCCATGTGGTGGTTGGGGTCATCCCCATGTCTCATCATGGAATGGTGGTCAGGGCCTGTTGACATCCCCATGTCTCATCATGGAATGGTGGTCTGGGCCTGTTGACATCCCATGTCTCATCATGAAATGGTGGTCAGGGTCTGTTGACATCCCATGTCTCATCATGAAATGGTGGTCAGGGTCTGTTGACATCCCATGTCTCATCATGAAATGGTGGTCAGGGTCTGTTGACAACCCCATGTCTCATCGTGGAATGGTGGTCGGGGCCTGTTGACATCCCCATGTCTCATCATGGAATGGTGGTCAGGGCCTGTTGACATCCCCATGTCTCATCATGGAATGGTGGTCAGGGCCTGTTGACATCCCCATGTCTCATCATGGAATGGTGGTCAGGGCCTGTTGACATCCCATGTCTCATCATGGAATGGTGGTCAGGGCCTGTTGACATCCCATGTCTCATCGTGGAATGGTGGTCAGGGCCTGTTGACATCCCATGTCTCATCATGGAATGGTGGTCAGGGCCTGTTGACATCCCCATGTCTCATCATGGAATGGTGGTCTGGGCCTGTTGACATCCCATGTCTCATCATGGAATGGTGGTCTGGGCTGTTGACATCCCATGTCTCATCATGAAATGGTGGTCAGGGTCTGTTGACATCCCATGTCTCATCTGTGGAAATGGTGGTCAGGGCCTGTTGACATCCCCATGTCTCATCATGAAATGGTGGTCAGGGCCTGTTGACATCCCCATGTCTCATCATGGAATGGTGGTCAGGGCCTGTTGACATCCCATGTCTCATCATGGAATGGTGGTCAGGGCCTGTTGACATCCCCATGTCTCATCATGGAATGGTGGTCTGGGCCTGTTGACATCCCATGTCTCATCATGAAATGGTGGTCAGGGTCTGTTGACATCCCCATGTCTCATCGTGAAATGGTGGTCAGGGCCTGTTGACATCCCCATGTCTCATCATGGAATGGTGGTCGGGGCCTGTTGACATCCCATGTCTCATCATGGAATGGTGGTCAGGGCCTGTTGACATCCCCATGTCTCATCATGGAATGGTGGTCAGGGCCTGTTGACATCCCATGTCTCATCATGGGCCTGTTGAATGTGGTGGTGGTTGGGGCCTGTTGACATCCCATGTCTCATCATGAAATGGTGGTCTGTTGACATCCCATGTCTTATCATGAAATGGTGGTCAGGGTCTGTTGACATCCCATGTCTCATCGTGGAATGGTGGTCGGGGTCTTTTGACATCCCCATGTCTCATCGTGGAATGGTGGTCGGGGCCTCTTGACATCCCATGTCTCATCATGGAATGGTGGTCAGGGCCTGTTGACATCCCATGTCTCATCATGAAATGGTGGTCAGGGGCCTGTTGACATCCCATGTCTCATCGTGGAATGGTGGTCAGGGCCTGTTGACATCCCATGTCTCATCGTGGAATGGTGGTCAGGGCCTGTTGACATCCCCATGTCTCATCATGGAATGGTGGTCAGGGCCTGTTGACATCCCATGTCTCATCATGGAATGGTGGTCAGGGCCTGTTGACATCCCATGTCTCATCATGGAATGGTGGTCAGGGCCTGTTGACATCCCCATGTCTCATCATCATGGTCATGGTGGTCATCATGGGTGGTCCTGTTGACATCCCATGTCTTATCATGAAATGGTGGTCATCCCATGTCTCATCATGGAATGGTGGTCAGGGTCTGTTGACATCCCCATGTCTCATCATGGAATGGTGGTCAGGGCCTGTTGACATCCCATGTCTCATCATGGAATGGTGGTCAGGGCCTGTTGACATCCCATGTCTCATCATGGAATGGTGGTCAGGGCCTGTTGACATCCCATGTCTCATCATGGAATGGTGGTCAGGGCCTGTTGACATCCCATGTCTCATCATGGAATGGTGGTGGTCAGGGCCTGTTGACATCCCCATGTCTCATCATGGAATGGTGGTCGGGGCCTGTTGACATCCCATGTCTTATCATGAAATGGTGGTTGGGGTCTGTTGACATCCCATGTCTCATCATGGAATGGTGGTCAGGGCCTGTTGACATCCCCATGTCTCATCATGGAATGGTGGTCAGGGCCTGTTGAATCCCATGTGGGTGGTCAGGGCCTGTTGACATCCCATGTCTCATCATGAAATGGTGGTCAGGGCCTGTTGACATCCCATGTCTCATCATGGAATGGTGGTCGGGGCCTGTTGACATCCCCATGTCCATCATGTCTCATCCCCATGTCTCATCATGGAATGGTGGTCGGGGCCTGTTGACATCCCATGTCTCATCATGGAATGGTGGTCAGGGCTGTTGACATCCCATGTCTCATCGTGGAATGGTGGTCATCTGTTGACATCCCATGTCTCATCATGGAATGGTGGTCAGGGCCTGTTGACATCCCATGTCTCATCATGAAATGGTGGTCGGGGCCTGTTGACATCCCATGTCTCATCATGAAATGGTGGTCAGGGTCTGTTGACATCCCATGTCTCATCATGGAATGGTGGTCAGGGCCTGTTGACATCCCCATGTCTCATCATGGAATGGTGGTCAGGGCCTGTTGACATCCCATGTCTCATCATCATGGAATCCCCATGTCTCATCGTGGTGGTGGTCGGGCCTGTTGACATCCCCATGTCTCATCATGGAATGGTGGTCAGGGCCTGTTGACATCCCATGTCTCATCATGAAATGGTGGTCAGGGTCTGTTGACATCCCATGTCTCATCATGGAATGGTGGTCAGGGCCTGTTGACATCCCCATGTCTCATCATGAAATGGTGGTCTCATCCCATGTCTCATCATGAAATGGTGGTCAGGGTCTGTTGACATCCCCATGTCTCATCGTGGAATGGTGGTCAGGGCCTGTTGACATCCCATGTCTCATCATGGAATGGTGGTCAGGGCCTGTTGACATCCCATGTCTCATCATGGAATGGTGGTCAGGGCCTGTTGACATCCCATGTCTCATCATGGAATCCCATGGTGGTCAGTGGTCAGGGCCTGTTGACATCCCCATGTCTCATCATGGAATGGTGGTCGGGGTCTGTTGACATCCCCATGTCTCATCATGGAATGGTGGTCTGGGCATCCATCCCATGTCTCATCATGAAATGGTGGTCAGGGCCTGTTGACATCCCATGTCTCATCATGGAATGGTGGTCAGGGCCTGTTGACATCCCCATGTCTCATCATGGAATGGTGGTCAGGGCCTGTTGACATCCCATGTCTCATCATGAAATGGTGGTCAGGGCCTGTTGACATCCCATGTCTTATCATGAAATGGTGGTTGGGGTCTGTTGAATCCCATGTCTCATGGGTGGTTGGGGTCTGTTGACATCCCATGTCTCATCATGGAATGGTGGTCAGGGCCTGTTGACATCCCATGTCTCATCATGGAATGGTGGTCAGGGCCTGGACATCCCCATGTCTCATCATGGAATGGTGGTCAGGGCCTGTTGACATCCCATGTCTCATCATGAAATGGTGGTCAGGGGTCTGTTGACATCCCATGTCTCATCATGGAATGGTGGTCAGGGCCTGTTGACATCCCCATGTCTCATCATGGAATGGTGGTCAGGGGCCTGTTGACATCCCATGTCTCATCATGAAATGGTGGTCAGGGTCTGTTGACATCCCATGTCTCATCATGAAATGGTGGTCAGGGCCTGTTGACATCCCATGTCTCATCATGAAATGGTGGTCAGGGCCTGTTGACATCCCCATGTCTCATCATGAAATGGTGGTTGGGGTCTGTTGACATCCCATCATGTCTGTTGACATCCCATGTCTCATCGTGGAATGGTGGTCAGGGCCTGTTGACATCCCATGTCTCATCATGGAATGGTGGTCAGGGCCTGTTGACATCCCATGTCTCATCATGAATGGTGGTCATCCCCATGTCTCAAAATGGTGGTTGGGGCCTGTTGACATCCCATGTCTCATCATGAAATGGTGGTCGGGGCCTGTTGACATCCCATGTCTTATCATGAAATGGTGGTCGGGGTCTGTTGACATCCCATGTCTCATCGTGGAATGGTGGTCGGGGTCTTTTGACATCCCCATGTCTCATCATGGAATGGTGGTCGGGGCCTGTTGACATCCCATGTCTCATCATGAAATGGTGGTCAGGGCCTGTTGACATCCCATGTCTCATCATGAAATGGTGGTCAGGGCCTGTTGACATCCCATGTCTCATCATGGAATGGTGGTCAGGGGCCTGTTGACATCCCATGTCTCATCATGGAATGGTGGTCGGGGCCTGTTGACATCCCATGTCTCATCGTGGAATGGTGGTCGGGGTCTTTGACATCCCATGTCTCATCATGGAATGGTGGTCAGGGCCTCATCCCATGGGGTGGTCAGGGCCTGACATCCCATGTCTCATCATGAAATGGTGGTCAGGGTCTGTTGACATCCCATGTCTCATCATGGAATGGTGGTCAGGGCCTGTTGACATCCCCATGTCTCATCATGGAATGGTGGTCAGGGCCTGTTGACATCCCCATGTCTCATCATGGAATGGTGGTCAGGGCCTGTTGACATCCCCATGTCTCATCATGGAATGGTGGCCAGGGCCTGTTGACATCCCATGTTTCTTCGTGGAATGGTGGTCAGGGCCTGTTGACATCCCATGTCTCATCATGGAATGGTGGTCAGGGCCTGTTGACATCCCATGTCTCATCATGGAATGGTGGTCAGGGCCTGTTGACATCCCCATGTCTCATCATGGAATGGTGGTCAGGGTCTGTGACATCCCCATGTCTCATCATGGAATGGTGGTCTGGGCCTGTTGACATCCCATGTCTCATCATGGAATGGTGGTCAGGGCCTGTTGACATCCCCATGTCTCATCATGGAATGGTGGTCAGGGCCTGTTGACATCCCATGTCTCATCATGAAATGGTGGTCATGGTGTCTCATCGTGGAATGGTGGTCTGTTGACATCCCCATGTCTCATCATGGAATGGTGGTCAGTCTCATCATGGAATGGTGGTCAGGGGACATCCTGTTGACATCCCATGTCTCATCATGAAATGGTGGTCAGGGCCTGTTGACATCCCATGTCTCATCATGGAATGGTGGTCAGGGGCCTGTTGACATCCCATGTCTCATCATGGAATGGTGGTCAGGGCCTGTTGACATCCCATGTTTCATCGTGGAATGGTGGTCAGGGCCTGTTGACATCCCCATGTCTCATCATGGAATGGTGGTCAGGGCCTGTTGACATCCCATGTCTCATCATGAAATGGTGGTCAGGGCCTGTTGACATCCCATGTCTTATCATGTGGTGGTTGGGGTCTGTTGATCCCATGTCTCCTCATGGAATGGTGGTCAGGGCCTGTTGACATCCCCATGTCTCATCATGGAATGGTGGTCAGGGTCTGTTGACATCCCATGTCTCATCGTGGAATGGTGGTCGGGGCCTGTTGACATCCCCATGTCTCATCATGGAATGGTGGTCAGGGCCTGTTGACATCCCCATGTCTCATCATGGAATGGTGGTCTGGGCCTGTTGACATCCCATGTCTCATCATGGAATGGTGGTCAGGGCCTGTTGACATCCCATGTCTCATCATGAAATGGTGGTCTGGGTCTGTTGACATCCCCATGTCTCATCATCGGAAATGGTGGTCAGGGCTGTTGACATCCCCATGTTTCATCATGGAATGGTGGTCAGGGCCTGTTGACATCCCTATGTCTCATCATGAAATGGTGGTCTGGGTCTGTTGACATCCCATGTCTCATCGTGGAATGGTGGTTGGGGTCTTTTGATATCCCCATGTCTCATCATGGAATGGTGGTCGGGGCCTCTTGACATCCCATGTCTCATCATGGAATGGTGGTCAGGGCCTGTTGACATCCCATGTCTCATCATGGAATGGTGGTCAGGGCCTGTTGACATCCCATGTTTCATCGTGGAATGGTGGTCAGGGCCTGTTGACATCCCATGTTTCATCATGGAATGGTGGTCAGGGCCTGTTGACATCCCATGTCTCATGAAATGGTGGTCAGGGCCTGTTGACATCCCCATGTCTCATCATGAAATGGTGGTCATCCATCCCCGTGTCTCATCATGGAATGGTGGTTGGGGCCTTTTGACATCCCATGTCTCATCGTGGAATGGTGGTTGGGGTCTTTTGATATCCCCATGTCTCATCATGGAATGGTGGTCGGGGCCTCTTGACATCCCATTTCTCATCATGGAATGGTGGTCAGGGCCTGTTGACATCCCATGTTTCATCGTGGAATGGTGGTCAGGGCCTGTTGACATCCCCATGTCTCATCATGAAATGGTGGTCGGGGCCTGTTGACATCCCATTTCTCATCATGGAATGGTGGTCAGGGCCTGTTGACATCCCATGTTTCATCGTGGAATGGTGGTCAGGGCCTGTTGACATCCCATGTCTCATCATGTGGAATGGTGGTCATGTTGACATCCCATGTCTCATCATGGAATGGTGGTCAGGGCCTGTTGACATCCCATGTCTCATCATGAAATGGTGGTCAGGGCCTGTTGACATCCCATGTCTCATCATGAAATGGTGGTTGGGCCTGTTGACATCCCATGTCTCATCATGGAATGGTGGTCAGGGGTCTGTTGACATCCCATGTCTCATCATGGAATGGTGGTCAGGGCCTGTTGACATCCCCATGTCTCATCATGAAATGGTGGTCAGGGCCTGTTGACATCCCATGTCTCATCATGAAATGGTGGTCAGGGTCTGTTGACATCCCATGTCTCATCGTGGAATGGTGGTCAGGGCCTGTTGACATCCCATGTCTCATCGTGGAATGGTGGTCAGGGCCTGTTGACATCCCCATGTCTCATCATGAAATGGTGGTCGGGATCTTTTGACATCCCCATGTCTTATCGTGGAATGGTGGTCGGGGCCTGTTGACATCCCCATGTCTCATCATGTCTCATCATGTCTCATCGTGGAATGGTGGTTGGGGTCTGTTGACATCCCATGTCTCCTCATGGAATGGTGGTCAGGGCCTGTTGACATCCCATGTCTCATCATGAAATGGTGGTCGCGGCCTGTTGACATCCCATGTCTTATCATGAAATGGTGGTTGGGGTCTGTTGACATCCCATGTCTCCTCATTGAATGGTGGTCAGGGCCTGTTGACATCCCCATGTCTCATCATGGAATGGTGGTCAGGGCCTGTTGACATCCCATGTTTCATCGTGGAATGGTGGTCAGGGCCTGTTGACATCCCCATGTCTCATCATGGAATGGTGGTCAGGGCCTGTTGACATCCCATGTCTCATCATGGAATGGTGGTCAGGGCCTGTTGACATCCCCATGTCTCATCATGAAATGGTGGTCAGGGCCTGTTGACATCCCATGTCTCATCATGGAATGGTGGTCAGGGCCTGTTGACATCCCATGTCTCATCATGAAATGGTGGTCATGTTGACATCCCATGTCTCATCGTGGAATGGTGGTCAGGGGCCTGTTGACATCCTCATGTCTCATCATGGAATGGTGGTCCTTTGACATCCCCATGTCTCATCGTGGAATGGTGGTCAGGGCCTGTTGACATCCCATGTCTCATCATGAAATGGTGGTCAGGGCCTGTTGACATCCCATGTCTCATCATGGAATGGTGGTCAGGGCCTGTTGACATCCCATGTCTCATCATGGAATGGTGGTCAGGGCCTGTTGACATCCCATGTCTCATCATGGAATGGTGGTCAGGGCCTGTTGACATCCCCATGTCTCATCATGGAATGGTGGTCATCCATCCCCATGTCTCATCATGGAATGGTGGTCAGGGCCTGTTGACATCCCATGTCTCATCATGAAATGGTGGTCCCTGTTGACATCCCATGTCTCATCATGGAATGGTGGTCAGGGCCTGTTGACATCCCATGTCTCATCATGGAATGGTGGTCAGGGCCTGTTGACATCCCATGTCTCATCATGAAATGGTGGTCGGGGCCTGTTGACATCCCATGTCTTATCATGAAATGGTGGTTGGGGTCTGTTGACATCCCATGTCTCATCATGGAATGGTGGTCAGGGCCTGTTGACATCCCCATGTCTCATCATGGAATGGTGGTCAGGGCCTGTTGACATCCCCATGTCTCATCATGGAATGGTGGTCAGGGCCTGTTGACATCCCATGTCTCATCATGAAATGGTGGTCAGGGTCTGTTGACATCCCATGTCTCATCATGGAATGGTGGTCAGGGCCTGTTGACATCCCCATGTCTCATCATGAAATGGTGGTCAGGGTCTGTTGACATCCCCATGTCTTATCGTGGAATGGTGGTCGGGGCCTGTTGACATCCCCATGTCTCATCATGAAATGGTGGTCGGGGCCTGTTGACATCCCATGTCTCATCGTGGAATGGTGGTCGGGGCCTGTTGACATCCTCATGTCTGATCATGGAATGGTGGTCAGGGCCTGTCTCATCATGGAATGGTGGTCTGACATCCCATGTCTCATCATGAAATGGTGGTCAGGGTCTGTTGACATCCCATGTCTCATCATGGAATGGTGGTCAGGGTCTGTTGACATCCCCATGTCTCATCGTGGAATGGTGGTCTGGGCCTCTTGACATCCCATGTCTCATCATGAAATGGTGGTCAGGGCCT
Source organism: Oncorhynchus nerka (assembly GCF_034236695.1). Classification (NCBI taxonomy): domain Eukaryota; kingdom Metazoa; phylum Chordata; class Actinopteri; order Salmoniformes; family Salmonidae; genus Oncorhynchus; species Oncorhynchus nerka. The sequence continues at coordinate 19,283,129 of NC_088406.1, read as the reverse complement.
GTTGACATCCCATGTCTCCTCATGGAATGGTGGTCAGGGCCTGTTGACATCCCCATGTCTCATCATGGAATGGTGGTCAGGGCCTGTTGACATCCCATGTCTCATCGTGGAATGGTGGTCAGGGCCTGGAATCCCATGTCTCATCATGGAATGGTGGTCAGGGCCTGTTGACATCCCATGTCTCATCATGGAATGGTGGTGGGGTCAGGGCCTGTTGACATCCCATGTCTTATCATGAAATGGTGGTTGGGGTCTGTTGACATCCCATGTCTTATCATGAAATGGTGGTTGGGGTCTGTTGACATCCCATGTCTCCTCATGGAATGGTGGTCAGGGCCTGTCGACATCCCCTTGTGTCATCATGGAATGGTGGTCAGGGCCTGTTGACATCCCCATGTCTCATCATGGAATGGTGGTCAGGGCCTGTTGACATCCCATGTCTTATCATGGAATGGTGGTCAGGGTCTGTTGACATCCCATGTCTCATCATGGAATGGTGGTCAGGGCCTGTTGACATCCCCATGTCTCATCATGAAATGGTGGTCGGGGCCTGTTGACATCCCCATGTCTCATCATGAAATGGTGGTCGGGGCCTGTTGACATCCCATGTCTCATCATGAAATGGTGGTCGGGGCCTGTTGACATCCCCATGTCTCATCATGAAATGGTGGTCGGGGCCTGTTGAATGGTGGTCAGGGCCTGTTGACATCCATCCCTGTTGATGTCTCATCATGGAATGGTGGTCAGGGCCTGTTGACATCCCCATGTCTCATCATGGAATGGTGGTCAGGGCCTGTTGACATCCCCATGTCTCATCATGGAATGGTGGTCAGGGCCTGTTGACATCCCCATGTCTCATCATGAATGGTGGTCAGGGCCTGTTGACATCCCCATGTCTCATCATGAAATGGTGGTCGGGGCCTGTTGACATCCCCATGTCTCATCATGAAATGGTGGTCGGGGCCTGTTGACATCCCATGTCTTATCATGAAATGGTGGTTGGGGTCTGTTGACATCCCATGTCTCATCGTGGAATGGTGGTCGGGGTCTGTTGACATCCCCATGTCTCATCGTGGAATGGTGGTCTCATCCAATGTCTCATCATGAAATGGTGGTCAGGGCCTGTTGACATCCCATGTCTCATCATGAAATGGTGGTCGGGGCCTGTTGACATCCCATGTCTTATCATGAAATGGTGGTCGGGGTCTGTTGACATCCCATGTCTTATCATGGAATGGTGGTCAGGGCCTGTTGACATCGCCATGTCTCATCATGGAATGGTGGTCGGGGCCTCTTGACATCCCATGTCTCATCGTGGAATGGTGGTCGGGGTCTTTTGACATCCCCATGTCTCATCATGGAATGGTGGTCAGGGCCTCATCCCATGTCTCATCATGAAATGGTGGTCAGGGTCTGTTGACATCCCATGTCTCATCGTGAAATGGTGGTCAGGGTCTGTTGACATCCCATGTCTCATCATGGAATGGTGGTCAGGGCCTGTTGACATCCCCATGTCTCATCATGGAATGGTGGTCAGGGCCTGTTGACATCCCCATGTCTCATCATGGAATGGTGGTCAGGGCCTGTTGACATCCCCATGTCTCATCATGGAATGGTGGCCAGGGCCTGTTGACATCCCATGTTTCATCGTGGAATGGTGGTCAGGGCCTGTTGACATCCCATGTTTCATTGTGGAATGGTGGTCAGGGCCTGTTGACATCCCCATGTTTCATCATGGAATGGTGGTCAGGGCCTGTTGACATCCCTATGTCTCATCATGAAATGGTGGTCTGGGTCTGTTGACATCCCATGTCTCATCGTGGAATGGTGGTCCTGTTGACATCCCCATGTCTCATCATGGAATGGTGGTCAGGGCCTGTTGACATCCCATGTCTCATCATGGAATGGTGGTCAGGGCCTGTTGACATCCCATGTCTCATCATGAATGGTGGTCAGGGCCTGTTGACATCCCATGTCTCATCATGGAATGGTGGTCATGTTGACATCCCATGTCTCATCATGGAATGGTGGTCAGGGCCTGTTGACATCCCCATGTCTCATCATGGAATGGTGGTCAGGGCCTGTTGACATCCCATGTCTCATCATGAAATGGTGGTCACATCCCATGTCTTATCATGAAATGGTGGTTGGGGTCTGTTGATATCCCATGTCTCCTCATGGAATGGTGGTCAGGGCCTGTTGACATCCCCATGTCTCATCATGGAATGGTGGTCAGGGCCTGTTGACATCCCATGTCTCCTCATGGAATGGTGGTCAGGGCCTGTTGACATCCCATGTCTCATGAAATGGTGGTCAGGGCCTGTTGACATCCCATGTCTCCTCATGGAATGGTGGTCAGGGCCTGTTGACATCCCATGTCTCATGAAATGGTGGTCGCGTCCTGTTGACATCCCATGTCTTATCATGAAATGGTGGTTGGGGTCTGTTGATATCCCATGTCTCCTCATGGAATGGTGGTCAGGGCCTGTTGACATCCCCATGTCTCATCATGAAATGGTGGTTGGGGTCTGTTGATATCCCATGTCTCCTCATGGAATGGTGGTCAGGGCCTGTTGACATCCCCATGTCTCATCGTGGAATCGTGGTCAGGGACGGTTGACATCCCCATGTCTCATCATGGAATGGTGGTCTGGGCCTGTTGACATCCCATGTCTCATCATGGAATGGTGGTCAGGGCCTGTTGACATCCCCAAGTCTCATCATGAAATGGTGGTCTGGGTCTGTTGACATCCCCGTGTCTCATCATGGAATGGTGGTTGGGGCCTTTTGACATCCCATGTTTCATTGTGGAATGGTGGTCAGTTTCTGTTGACATCCCCATGTTTCATCATGGAATGGTGGTCAGGGCCTGTTGACATCCCTATGTCTCATCGTGAAATGGTGGTCTGGGTCTGTTGACATCCCATGTCTCATCGTGGAATGGTGGTTGGGGTCTTTTGATATCCCCATGTCTCATCATGGAATGGTGGTCGGGGCCTCTTGACATCCCATTTCTCATCATGGAATGGTGGTCAGGGCCTGTTGACATCCCATGTTTCATCGTGGAATGGTGGTCAGGGCCTGTTGACATTCCCATGTCTCATCATGAAATGGTGGTCAGGGCCTGTTGACATCCCATGTTTCATCGTGGAATGGTGGTCAGGGCCTGTTGACATCGCCATGTCTCATCATGAAATGGTGGTCGGGGCCTGTTGACATCCCCAAGTCTCATCATGAAATGGTGGTCTGGGTCTGTTGACATCCCCGTGTCTCATCATGGAATGGTGGTTGGGGCCTTTTGACATCCCATGTCTCATCGTGGAATGGTGGTTGGGGTCTTTTGATATCCCCATGTCTCATCATGGAATGGTGGTCGGGGCCTCTTGACATCCCATTTCTCATCATGGAATGGTGGTCAGGGCCTGTTGACATCCCATGTTTCATCGTGGAATGGTGGTCAGGGCCTGTTGACATCGCCATGTCTCATCATGAAATGGTGGTCGGGGCCTGTTGACATCCCATTTCTCATCATGGAATGGTGGTCAGGGCCTGTTGACATCCCATGTTTCATCGTGGAATGGTGGTCAATGGTGACATCCCATGTCTCATCATGGAATGGTGGTCAGGGCCTGTTGACATCCCATGTCTCATCATGAAATGGTGGTCGGGGCCTGTTGACATCCCATGTCTCATCATGAAATGGTGGTCAGGGCCTGTTGACATCCCATGTCTCATCATGGAATGGTGGTCAGGGCCTGTTGACATCCCATGTCTTATCATGAAATGGTGGTCAGGGCATCCCATGTCTCATCATGGACATCCCCATGTCTCATCATGGAATGGTGGTCAGGGCCTGTTGACATCCCATGTCTCATCATGGAATGGTGGTCAGGGCCTGTTGACATCCCCATGTCTCATCATGAAATGGTGGTCAGGGCCTGTTGACATCCCATGTCTCATCATGAAATGGTGGTCAGGGCCTGTTGACATCCCATGTCTCATCATGGAATGGTGGTCAGGGCCTGTTGACATCCCATGTCTCATCATGGAATGGTGGTCAGGGCCTGTTGACATCCCCATGTCTCATCATGAAATGGTGGTCGGGGCCTGTTGACATCCCATGTCTCATCATGGAATGGTGGTCGGGGCCTGTTGACATCCCCATGTCTCATCATGAAATGGTGGTCGGGGCCTGTTGACATCCCATGTCTCATCATGAAATGGTGGTTGGGGTCTGTTGACATCCCATGTCTCATCATGGAATGGTGGTCAGGGCCTGTTGACATCCCATGTCTCATCATGAAATGGTGGTCGGGGCCTGTTGACATCCCATGTCTTATCATGAAATGGTGGTTGGGGTCTGTTGACATCCCATGTCTCATCATGGAATGGTGGTCAGGGCCTGTTGACATCCCATGTTTCATCGTGGAATGGTGGTCAGGGCCTGTTGACATCCCTATGCCTCATCATGGAATGGTGGTCAGGGCCTGTTGACATCCCCATGTCTCATCATGGAATGGTGGTCAGGGCCTGTTGACATCCCATGTCTTCATCATGAATGGTGGTCAGGGCATCCCCATGTCTCATCATGAATGGTGGTCAGGGGTCTGTTGACATCCCCATGTCTCATCATGGAATGGTGGTCAGGGCCTGTTGACATCCCATGTCTCATCATGAAATGGTGGTCAGGGCCTGTTGACATCCCATGTCTCATCATGGAATGGTGGTCAGGGCCTGTTGACATCCCATGTCTCATCATGGAATGGTGGTCAGGGCCTGTTGACATCCCCATGTCTCATCATGGAATGGTGGTCAGGGCCTGTTGACATCCCATGTCTCATCATGAAATGGTGGTCATGTTGACATCCCCATGTCTCATCATGGAATGGTGGTCAGGGTCTGTTGACATCCCATGTCTCATCATGGAATGGTGGTCAGGGCCTGTTGACATCCCCTCATCATGGAATGGTGGTCTCACATCCCCATGTCTCATCATGAATGGTGGTCAGGGCCTGTTGACATCCCCATGTCTCATCATGGAATGGTGGTCAGGGGCCTGTTGACATCCCATGTCTCATCATGAAATGGTGGTTGGGGTCTGTTGACATCCCATGTCTCAATGGAATGGTGGTCAGGGCCTGTTGACATCCCCATGTCTCATCATGGAATGGTGGTCAGGGCCTGTTGACATCCCATGTCTCATCATGAAATGGTGGTCAGGGGCCTGTTGACATCCCATGTCTCATCATGAAATGGTGGTCAGGGTCTGTTGACATCCCATGTCTCATCATGGAATGGTGGTCAGGGCCTGTTGACATCCCATGTCTCATCATGGAATGGTGGTCAGGGCCTTTGACATCCCCATGTCTCATCATCCCATGTCTCATCATGGAATGGTGGTCAGGGCCTGTGACATCCCATGTCTCATCATGGAATGGTGGTCAGGGCCTGTTGACATGTCTCATCATGAAATGGTGGTCCATCCCATGTCTCATCATGAAATGGTGGTCAGGGCCTGTTGACATCCCATGTCTCATCATGGAATGGTGGTCAGGGCCTGTTGACATCCCATGTCTCATCATGGAATGGTGGTCGGGGTCTGTTGACATCCCCATGTCTCATCATGGAATGGTGGTCAGGGCCTGTTGACATCCCCATGTCTCATCATGAAATGGTGGTCAGGGCCTGTTGACATCCCATGTCTCATCATGAAATGGTGGTCATCTGTTGACATCCCATGTCTCATCATGGAATGGTCAGGGCCTGTTGACATCCCATGTCTCATCATGAAATGGTGGTCAGGGCCTGTTGACATCCCATGTCTCATCATGAAATGGTGGTCAGGGGCCTGTTGACATCCCATGTCTCATCATGGAATGGTGGTCAGGGCCTGTTGACATCCCATGTCTCATCATGGAATGGTGGTCAGGGGCCTGTTGACATCCCCATGTCTCATCATGGAATGGTGGTCAGGGCCTGTTGACATCCCATGTCTCATCATGAAATGGTGGTCAGGGCCTGTTGACATCCCATCATGAAATGTGGTCTCTGTTGACATCCCATGTCTCATCATGGAATGGTGGTCAGGGGTCTGTTGACATCCCCATGTCTCATCATGGAATGGTGGTCGGGGCCTGTTGACATCCCATGTCTCATCATGGAATGGTGGTTGGGGCTGTTGACATCCCCATGTCTCATCATGGAATGGTGGTCAGGGCCTGTTGACATCCCATGTCTCATCATGAAATGGTGGTCAGGGCCTGGCCTGGAATGGTGGTCAGGGCCTGTTGACATCCCATGTCTCATCATGAAATGGTGGTCAGGGCCTGTTGACATCCCATGTCTCATCGTGGAATGGTGGTCAGGGCCTGTTGACATCCCATGTCTCATCGTGGAATGGTGGTCAGGGCCTGTTGACATCCCATGTCTCATCATGAAATGGTGGTTGGGGTCTGTTGACATCCCATGTCTCCTCATGGAATGGTGGTCAGGGCCTGTTGACATCCCCTTGTCTCATCATGGAATGGTGGTCAGGGCCTGTTGACATCCCCATGTCTCATCATGGAATGGTGGTCAGGGCCTGTTGACATCCCATGTCTCATCATGGAATGGTGGTCAGGGCCTGTTGACATCCCATGTCTCATCATGAAATGGTGGTCGGGCCTGTTGACATCCCATGTCTTATCATGAAATGGTGGTTGGGGCCTGTTGACATCCCATGTCTCATCATGAAATGGTGGTCGGGCCTGTTGACATCCCATGTCTCATCATGAAATGGTGGTCAGGGCCTGTTGACATCCCATGTCTCATCATGAAATGGTGGTCGGGGCCTGTTGACATCCCATGTCTTATCATGAAATGGTGGTCGGGGTCTGTTGACATCCCATGTCTTATCATGAAATGGTGGTCAGGGCCTGTTGACATCCCATTGTGTCATCATGGAATGGTGGTCAGGGCCTGTTGACATCCCCATGTCTCAACATGGAATGGTGGTCGGGGGCCTCTTGACATCCCATGTCTCATCGTGGAATGGTGGTCGGGGTCTTTTGACATCCCCGTGTCTCATCGTGGAATGGTGGTCGGGGCCTCTTGACATCCCATGTCTCATCATGAAATGGTGGTCAGGGCCTGTTGACATCCCATGTCTCATCATGAAATGGTGGTCAGGGTCTGTTGACAACCCCATGTCTCATCGTGGAATGGTGGTCAGGGCCTGTTGACATCCCCATGTCTCATCATGGAATGGTGGCCAGGGCCTGTTGACATCCCATGTTTCTTCGTGGAATGGTGGTCAGGGCCTGTTGACATCCCCATGTCTCATCGTGGAATGGTGGTCAGGGACGGTTGACATCCCCATGTCTCATCATGGAATGGTGGTCTGGGCCTGTTGACATCCCATGTCTCATCATGGAATGGTGGTCAGGGCCTGTTGACATCCCATGTTTCATTGTGGAATGGTGGTCAGTTTCTGTTGACATCCCCATGTTTCATCATGGAATGGTGGTCAGGGCCTGTTGACATCCCTATGTCTCATCATGGAATGGTGGTCAGGGCCTGTTGGCATCCTTATGTCTCATCATGAAATGGTGGTCTGGGTCTGTTCACATCCCCGTGTCTCATCATGGAATGGTGGTTGGGGTCTGTTGACATCCCCGTGTCTCATCATGGAATGGTGGTTGGGGTCTGTTGACATCCCCATGTCTCATCATGGAATGGTGGTCGGGGCCTGTTGACATCCCCATGTCTCATCATGGAATGGTGGTCTGGGCCTGTTGACATCCCATGTCTCATCATGAAATGGTGGTCAGGGTCTGTTGACATCCCATGTCTCATCATGAAATGGTGGTCAAGGTCTGTTGACATCCCATGTCTCATCATGGAATGGTGGTCAGGGTCTGTTGACATCCCCATGTCTCATCATGGAATGGTGGTCGGGGCCTCTTGACATCCCATGTCTCATCATGGAATGGTGGTTGGGGTCTGTTGACATCCCCATGTCTCATCATGGAATGGTGGTCGGGGCCTGTTGACATCCCATGTCTCATCATGAAATGGTGGTTGGGGACTGTTGACATCCCATGTCTCATCGTGAAATGGTGGTCGGGGCCTGTTGACATCCCATGTCTCATCATGAAATGGTGGTCAGGGTCTGTTGACATCCCATGTCTCATCGTGGAATGGTGGTCAGGGCCTGTTGACATCCCATGTCTCATCGTGGAATGGTGGTCAGGGCCTGTTGACATCCCATGTCTCATCATGAAATGGTGGTCGGGGCCTGTTGACATCCCATGTCTCATCATGGAATGGTGGTCAGGGCCTGTTGACATCCCCATGTCTCATCATGGAATGGTGGTCAGGGCCTGTTGACATCCCCATGTCTCATCATGGAATGGTGGTCAGGGCCTGTTGACATCCCATGTTTCATCGTGGAATGGTGGTCAGGGCCTGTTGACATCCCCATGTCTCATCATGAAATGGTGGTTGGGGTCTGTTGACATCCCCATGTCTCATCATGGAATGGTGGTCGGGGCCTGTTGACATCCCATGTCTCATCATGAAATGGTGGTTGGGGTCTGTTGACATCCCATGTCTCATCGTGGAATGGTGGTCGGGGTCTTTTGACATCCCCATGTCTCATCGTGGAATGGTGGTCGGGGCCTCTTGACATCCCATGTCTCATCATGAAATGGTGGTCGGGGCCTGTTGACATCCCATGTCTTATCATGAAATGGTGGTTGGGGTCTGTTGACATCCCATGTCTTATCGTGGAATGGTGGTCGGGGCCTCTTGACATCACGTCTCATCATGAAATGGTGGTCAGGGCCTGTTGACATCCCATGTCTCATCATGAAATGGTGGTCGGGCCTGTTGACATCACATGTCTCATCATGAAATGGTGGTCAGGGCCTGTTGACATCCCATGTCTCATCATGAAATGGTGGTCGGGCCTGTTGACATCCCATGTCTTATCATGAAATGGTGGTCTAGGGAGTTTTTCCTAGCCACCGTGCTTTTACACCTGCATTGTTTGCTGTTTGGTGTTTTAGGCTGGGTTTCTGTACAGCACTTTGAGATATCAGCTGATGTACGAAGGGCTATATAAATAAATTTGATTTGATTTTGATTTGATTTGGTCGGGGTCTGTTGACATCCCATGTCTTATCATGAAATGGTGGTCAGGGCCTGTTGACATCCCCTTGTGTCATCATGGAATGGTGGTCAGGGCCTGTTGACATCCCCATGTCTCATCATGGAATGGTGGTCGGGGCCTGTTGACATCCCATGTCTCATCGTGGAATGGTGGTCGGGGTCTTTTGACATCCCCATGTCTCATCGTGGAATGGTGGTCGGGGCCTCTTGACATCCCATGTCTCATCATGAAATGGTGGTCAGGGCCTGTTGACATCCCATGTCTCATCATGAAATGGTGGTCAGGGTCTGTTGACAACCCCATGTCTCATCGTGGAATGGTGGTCAGGGCCTGTTGACATCCCCATGTCTCATCATGGAATGGTGGCCAGGGCCTGTTGACATCCCATGTTTCATCATGGAATGGTGGTCAGGGCCTGTTGACATCCCTATGTCTCATCATGGAATGGTGGTCAGGGCCTGTTGGCATCCCCATGTCTCATCATGAAATGGTGGTCTGGGTCTGTTCACATCCCCGTGTCTCATCATGGAATGGTGGTTGGGGCCTGTTGACATCCCATGTCTCATCATGGAATGGTGGTTGGGGTCTGTTGACATCCCCATGTCTCATCATGGAATGGTGGTCGGGGCCTGTTGACATCCCCATGTCTCATCATGGAATGGTGGTCTGGGCCTGTTGACATCCCATGTCTCATCATGAAATGGTGGTCAGGGTCTGTTGACATCCCATGTCTCATCATGAAATGGTGGTCAAGGTCTGTTGACATCCCATGTCTCATCATGGAATGGTGGTCAGGGTCTGTTGACATCCCCATGTCTCATCATGGAATGGTGGTCGGGGCCTCTTGACATCCCATGTCTCATCATGGAATGGTGGTTGGGGTCTGTTGACATCCCCATGTCTCATCATGGAATGGTGGTCGGGGCCTGTTGACATCCCATGTCTCATCATGAAATGGTGGTCGGGGTCTGTTGACATCCCATGTCTCATCGTGAAATGGTGGTCGGGGCCTGTTGACATCCCATGTCTCATCATGAAATGGTGGTCGGGGCATCATCCCATGTCTCATCGTGGAATGGTGGTCAGGGCCTGTCCCATGTCTCATCATGGAATGGTGGTCAGGGCCTGTTGACATCCCATGTCTCATCATGAAATGGTGGTCAGGGTCTGTTGACATCCCCATGTCTCATCATGGAATGGTGGTCAGGGCCTGTTGACATCCCATGTTTCATCGTGGAATGGTGGTCAGGGCCTGTTGACATCCCCATGTCTCATCATGAAATGGTGGTCGGGCCTGTTGACATCCCATGTCTAATCATGAAATGGTGGTTGGGGTCTGTTGACATCCCCATGTCTCATCATGGAATGGTGGTCGGGGCCTGTTGACATCCCATGTCTCATCATGAAATGGTGGTTGGGGTCTGTTGACATCCCATGTCTCATCGTGGAATGGTGGTCGGGGTCTTTTGACATCCCCATGTCTCATCGTGGAATGGTGGTCGGGGCCTCTTGACATCCCATGTCTCATCATGAAATGGTGGTCGGGGCCTGTTGACATCCCATGTCTTATCATGAAATGGTGGTTGGGGTCTGTTGACATCCCATGTCTTATCGTGGAATGGTGGTCGGGGCCTCTTGACATCACATGTCTCATCATGAAATGGTGGTCAGGGCCTGTTGACATCCCATGTCTCATCATGAAATGGTGGTCGGGCCTGTTGACATCACATGTCTCATCATGAAATGGTGGTCAGGGCCTGTTGACATCCCATGTCTCATCATGAAATGGTGGTCGGGCCTGTTGACATCCCATGTCTTATCATGAAATGGTGGTCAGGGAGTTTTTCCTAGCCACCGTGGTCTCACCTCATTGTTTGCTGTTTGGTGTTTTAGGCTGGGTTTCTGTACAGCACTTTGAGAATGGATGTACGTCGGGGTCTGTTGACATCCCATGTCTTATCATGAAATGGTGGTCAGGGCCTGTTGACATCCCCTTGTGTCATCATGGAATGGTGGTCAGGGCCTGTTGACATCCCCATGTCTCAACATGGAATGGTGGTCGGGGGCCTCTTGACATCCCATGTCTCATCGTGGAATGGTGGTCGGGGTCTTTTGACATCCCCGTGTCTCATCGTGGAATGGTGGTCGGGGCCTCTTGACATCCCATGTCTCATCATGAAATGGTGGTCAGGGCCTGTTGACATCCCATGTCTCATCATGAAATGGTGCCCATCATGAAATGTGTCAGGGTCTGTTGACAACCCCATGTCTCATCGTGGAATGGTGGTCAGGGCCTGTTGACATCCCCATGTCTCATCATGGAATGGTGGCCAGGGCCTGTTGACATCCCATGTTTCATCATGGAATGGTGGTCAGGGCCTGTTGACATCCCTATGTCTCATCATGGAATGGTGGTCAGGGCCTGTTGGCATCCTTATGTCTCATCATGAAATGGTGGTCTGGGTCTGTTCACATCCCCGTGTCTCATCATGGAATGGTGGTTGGGGTCTGTTGACATCCCATGTCTCATCATGGAATGGTGGTCAGGGTCTGTTGACATCCCCATGTCTCATCATGGAATGGTGGTCGGGGCCTGTTGACATCCCCATGTCTCATCATGGAATGGTGGTCTGGGCCTGTTGACATCCCATGTCTCATCATGGAATGGTGATCTGGGCCTGTTGACATCCCATGTCTCATCATGAAATGGTGGTCAGGGCCTGTTGACATCCCATGTCTCATATCATGAAATGGTGGTCAGGGTGTTGACATCCCATGTCTCATCATGGAATGGTGGTCATTGACATCCCATGTCTCATCATGGAATGGTGGTCGGGGTCTGTTGACATCCCCATGTCTCATCATGGAATGGTGGTCAATGTCTCATCATGAAATGGTGGTTGGGGACTGTTGACATCCCATGTCTCATCGTGAAATGGTGGTCGGGGCCTGTTGACATCCCATGTCTCATCATGAAATGGTGGTCGGGGCCTGTTGACATCCCATGTCTCATCGTGGAATGGTGGTCAGGGCCTGTTGACATCCCATGTCTCATCGTGGAATGGTGGTCAGGGCCTGTTGACATCCCATGTCTCATCATGAAATGGTGGTCGGGGTCTGTTGACATCCCATGTCTCCTCATGGAATGGTGGTCAGGGCCTGTTGACATCCCCTTGTGTCATCATGGAATGGTGGTCAGGGCCTGTTGACATCCCCATGTCTCATCATGGAATGGTGGTCAGGGCCTGTTGACATCCCATGTTTCATCGTGGAATGGTGGTCAGGGCCTGTTGACATCCCCATGTCTCATCATGAAATGGTGGTCGGGCCTGTTGACATCCCATGTCTCATCATGAAATGGTGGTCAGGGTCTGTTGACATCCCATGTCTCATCATGGAATGGTGGTCGGGGCCTGTTGACATCCCATGTCTCATCATGAAATGGTGGTTGGGGACTGTTGACATCCCATGTCTCATCGTGAAATGGTGGTCGGGGCCTGTTGACATCCCATGTCTCATCATGAAATGGTGGTTGGGGTCTGTTGACATCCCATGTCTCATCGTGGAATGGTGGTCAGGGCCTGTTGACATCCCCATGTCTCATCATGGAATGGTGGTCAGGGCCTGTTGACATCCCATGTCTCATCATGAAATGGTGGTCAGGGCCTGTTGACATCCCATGTCTCATCATGAAATGGTGGTCAGGGTCTGTTGACATCCCCATGTCTCATCATGGAATGGTGGTCGGGGCCTGTTGACATCCCCATGTCTCATCATGGAATGGTGGTCAGGGCCTGTTGACATCGCCATGTCTCATCATGAAATGGTGGTCGGGGCCTGTTGACATCCCATGTCTTATCGTGGAATGGTGGTCGGGGCCTCTTGACATCCCATGTCTCATCATGAAATGGTGGTCAGGGCCTGTTGACATCCCATGCCTCATCATGAAATGGTGGTCGGGGCCTGTTGACATCCCCATGTCTTATCATGAAATGGTGGTCGGGGTCTGTTGACATCCCATGTCTTATCATGAAATGGTGGTCAGGGCCTGTTGACATCCCCTTGTGTCATCATGGAATGGTGGTTAGGGCCTGTTGACATCCCCATGTCTCATCATGGAATGGTGGTCAGGGCCTGTTGACATCCCCATGTCTCATCATGGAATGGTGGCCAGGGCCTGTTGACATCCCATGTCTCATCATGGAATGGTGGTCAGGGCCTGTTGACATCCCATGTTTCATTGTGGAATGGTGGTCAGTTTCTGTTGACATCCCCATGTTTCATCATGGAATGGTGGTAAGGGCCTGTTGACATCCCTATGTCTCATCGTGGAATGGTGGTCAGGGCCTGTTGACATCCCTATGTCTCATCATGAAATGGTGGTCTGGGTCTGTTGACATCCCCGTGTCTCATCATGGAATGGTGGTTGGGGTCTGTTGACATCCCCGTGTCTCATCATGGAATGGTGGTTGGGGTCTGTTGACATCCCCATGTCTCATCATGGAATGGTGGTCGGGGCCTGTTGACATCCCCATGTCTCATCATGGAATGGTGGTCTGGGTCTGTTGACATCCCCATGTCTCATCATGGAATGGTGGTCAGGGTCTGTTGACATCCCATGTCTCATCATGGAATGGTGGTCGGGGCCTCTTGACATCCCATGTCTCATCATGAAATGGTGGTCAGGGCCTGTTGACATCCCATGTCTCATCATGAAATGGTGGTCAGGGCCTGTTGACATCCCCATGTCTCATTGTGGAATGGTGGTCAGGGCCTGTTGACATCCCCATGTCTCATCATGGAATGGTGGTCAGGGCCTGTTGACATCCCCATGTCTCATCATGGAATGGTGGTCAGGGCCTGTTGACATCCCCATGTCTCATCGTGGAATGGTGGTCAGGGCCTGTTGACATCCCCATGTCTCATCATGGAATGGTGGTCAGGGCCTGTTGACATCCCATGTCTCATCATGAAATGGTGGTCAGGGCCTGTTGACATCCCCATGTCTCATCATGGAATGGTGGTCAGGGCCTGTTGACATCCCCATGTCTCATTGTGGAATGGTGGTCAGGGCCTGTTGACATCCCCATGTCTCCTCATGGAATGGTGGTCAGGGCCTGTTGACATCCCATGTTTCATCGTGGAATGGTGGTCAGGGCCTGTTGACATCCCATGTCTCATCATGAAATGGTGGTCAGGGCCTGTTGACATCCCATGTCTCATCATGAAATGGTGGTCAGGGACTGTTGACATCCCCATGTCTCCTCATGGAATGGTGGTCAGGGCCTGTTGACATCCCATGTTTCATCGTGGAATGGTGGTCAGGGCCTGTTGACATCCCCATGTCTCATCGTGGAATGGTGGTCAGGGCCTGTTGACATCCCCATGTCTCATCATGGAATGGTGGTCAGGGCCTGTTGACATCCCATGTTTCATTGTGGAATGGTGGTCAAGGTCTGTTGACATCCCATGTCTCATCATGGAATGGTGGTCAGGGTCTGTTGACATCCCCATGTCTCATCGTGGAATGGTGGTCAGGGCCTGTTGACATCCCATGTTTCATTGTGGAATGGTGGTCAGGTTCTGTTGACATCCCCATGTCTCATCATGAAATGGTGGTTGGGGTCTGTTGACATCCTATGTCTCATCGTGGAATGGTGGTCAGGGTCTGTTGACATCCCCATGTCTCATCATGGAATGGTGGTCAGGGTCTGTTGACATCCCCATGTCTCATCATGGAATGGTGGTCAGGGTCTGTTGACATCCCCATGTCTCATCATGGAATGGTGGTCGGGGCCTCTTGACATCCCATGTCTCATCATGAAATGGTGGTCGGGGCCTGTTGACATCCCCATGTCTCATCATGAAATGGTGGTCGGGGTCTGTTGACATCCATTGTCTCATCATGAAATGGTGGTAGGGGTCTTTTGACATCCCCATGTCTCATCATGGAATGGTGGTCAGGGCCTGTTGACATCCCATGTTTCATTGTGGAATGGTGGTCAGGTTCTGTTGACATCCCCATGTCTCATCATGAAATGGTGGTTGGGGTCTGTTGACATCCCATGTCTCATCGTGGAATGGTGGTCGGGGTCTGTTGACATCCCATGTCTCATCGTGGAATGGTGGTCAGGGTCTGTTGACATCCCCATGTCTCATCATGGAATGGTGGTCAGGGCCTGTTGACATCCCCATGTCTCCTCATGGAATGGTGGTCAGGGTCTGTTGACATCCCCATGTCTCATCATGGAATGGTGGTCAGGGCCTGTTGACATCCCCATGTCTCATCATGGAATGGTGGTCAGGGCCTGTTGACATCCCCATGTCTCATCATGGAATGGTGGTCAGGGCCTGTTGACATCCCATGTTTCAAATCAAATCCAATCAAATGTATTTATATAGCCCTTCGTACATCAGCTGATATCTCAAAGTGCTGTACAGAAACCCAGTCTAAAACCCCAAACAGCAAGCAATGCAGGTGTAGAAGCACGGTGGCTAGGAAAAACTCCCTAGAAAGGCCAAAACCTAGGAAGAAACCTAGAGAGGAACCAGGCTATGTGGGGTGGCCAGTCCTCTTCTGGCTGTGCCGGGTGGAGATTATAACAGAACATGGCCAAGATGTTCAAATGTTCATAAATGACCAGCATGGTCGAATAATAATAAGGCAGAACAGTTGAAACTGGAGCAGCAGCACAGTCAGGTGGAAGTTGAAACTGGAGCAGCAGCATGGCCAGATTCATCGTAGAATGGTGGTCAGGGTCTGTTGACATCCCCCTGTCTCATGAATTTGGGGGTAATCCTGTTTTCTCTATTTTGGACTCCTCTTAGAGAAATACAGTATGTATCTGTCAGAGGCGTGGAGCCAAGTGGACCTCAGACACACACACTAACTGGAGGAGAATGCAAATAGTGAATCTGTATAAATTCACGAGAGAAAGAGAGAATGAGGGAAAGAAAGAGACAAAGAGAGAAAGAGAAAGAGACAAAGAGAGAGAGATATAAGCCCCACCCTCTTCAACATATATATCAACGAATTGGCGCGGGCACTAGAAAAGTCTGCAGCACCCGGCCTCCCCCTGCTAGAATCCGAAGTCAAATGTCTGCTGTTTGCTGATGATCTGGTGCTTCTGTCACCAACCAAGGAGGGCCTACAGCAGCACCTAGATCTTATGCACAGATTCTGTCAGACCTGGGCCCTGACAGTAAATCTCAGTAAGACCAAAATAATGGTGTTCCAAAAAAGGTCCAGTCACCAGGACCACAAATACAAATTCCATCTAGACACTGTTGCCCTAGAGCACACAAAAAACTATACATACCTTGGCCTAAACATCAGCGCCACAGGTAACTTCCACAAAGCTGTGAACGATCTGAGAGACAAGGCAAGAAGGGCATTCTATGCCATCAAAAGAAACATACATTTCAACATACCAATTAGGATTTGGCTAAAAATACTTGAATCAGTCATAGAGCCCATTGCCCTTTATGGTTGTGAGGTCTGGGGTCCGCTCACCAACCAAGACTTCACAAAATGGGACAAACACCAAATTGAGACTCTGCACGCAGAATTCTGCAAAAATATCCTCCGTGTACAACGTAAAACACCAAATAATGCATGCAGAGCAGAATTAGGCCGATACCCACTAATTATCAAAATCCAGAAAAGAGACGTTAAATTCTACAACCACCTAAAAGGAAGCGATTCACAAACCTTCCATAACAAAGCCATCACCTACAGAGAGATGAACCTGGAGAAGAGTCCCTAAGCAAGCTGGTCCTGGGGCTCTGTTCACAAACACAAACACACCCTACAGAGCCCCAGGACAACAGCACAATTAGACCCAACCAAATCATGAGAAAACAAAAAGATAATTACTTAACACATTGGAAAGAATTAACAAAAAACAGAGCAAACTAGAATGCTATTTGGCCCTACACAGAGAGTACACAGCGGCAGAATACCTGACCACTGTGACTGACCCAAAATTAAGGAAAGCTTTGACTATGTACAGACTCAGTGAGCATAGCCTTGCTATTGAGAAAGGCCGCCGTAGGCAGACATGGCTCTCAAGAGAAGACAGGCTATGTGCTCACTGCCCACAAAATGAGGTGGAAACTGAGCTGCACTTCCTAACCTCCTGCCCAATGTATGACCATATTAGAGAGACATATTTCCCCCAGATTACACAGATCCACAAAGAATTCAAAAACAAATCCAATTTTGAAAAACTCCCATATCTTTTGGGTGAAATTCCACAGTGTGCCATCACAGCAGCAATATTTGTGACCTGTTGCCACGAGAAAAGGGCAACCAGTGAAGAACAAACACCATTGTAAATACAACCCATATTTATGCTTATTCATTTTATCTTGTGTCCTTTAACTATTTGTACATTGTATAAATATAATAATATTTGTAATGTCTTTACTGTTTTGAAACTTCTGTATGTGTAATGTTTACTGTTCATTTTTGTTGTTTTTCACTTTATATATTCACTTTGTATGTTGTCTACCTCACTTGCTTTGGCAATGTTAACACATGTTTCCCATGCCAATAAAGCCCTTGAATTGAATTGAATTGATATACACACACCACTGCTCCTGAATGCACAGCATGGATGAGACGACAGTGGGAGACCTGTCCATATCCTTTAACTCATATTACTCTGTAGCTAGTGATGGGACAGAACAGAAGCATCCTAGCTAGCACATAACGTTCTGAGAACCATCTGTTTCTTAAAGCTTGGTGAGAGCGTGCTTGTCCTATGGTTATTTTATACATGACTTTCCCACAACGTTCCCGGAATGGTGCAGGATAGTTGTTTGGCTTTGGAATATTCTCAGCATATTTAAGGAACTTGCATAAAGAATACGGCGTATTAGCTCCATCCTAGTAGCACAGTGGACCAATTCTAATTCTACTCTCACTGATGTCGTGTCACAATAAAATAACAAATATTTTTCCATGATTAATGCCTAAGGATATTAATTTCCATGTGTCCTATCTGTGATTTAAAAAAAGTTAACCCACACAAAGCTAGAAGTGTTATTAAAAGTCATTAGAGCAGCCGAGGCACCAATACCACGGACAATCGACAAAGTTTTATTCAACATTTCAGCTTGTAGAGGACCATTTCCAGAATCTAACACTGTCACACGGCAGGTACTGGTAGCCTAGCAGTTAAGACCAGGAACCGACAGGTCGCTGGTTGGAGTCCCCGAGCCGACTAGGTGAAAAATCTGATGTGCCCTTGAGCATGGCATTTAACACTAAATCTTCATGTAAGTCGCTTTCGATAAGAACATCTGCTGAATTACAAAAAGTGTTCCAGATGGTGTATTAGAAATTCACCATCCCCAGGCAACCAATCAAACAACTGTCAGTGGCTGTGCAGGTATGAGTCACTGGCCGATGGCTGTTGTTTAACTTGCTTGTCTTTCATTGCAGAAAGCCCTGAGGCACAGGAGAGTGAAGCATTATGGTTACTAGTTTCGCTACAACAAAACAGCATTGTTGACAAAAACAAACAGTTACCTGGAGGTGTTTGTGTCTCTCAGTCCCTATGACCATGATTGCGGTGTTGGAATATACTCTCAGTGAATATACTCTCAATGTTTGTGGTCCTGTTCCCAGGTCTTCTCCAGGTGTGTGTCACAGTGCTGGAGAAGTGTGTGAGGCACAGACACACAGACGTCATGCCAGACCAGCTGACTGTGAACAAGTACCATTCTGGACAAGGTGAGTGTAATCTCATCTCATCCAGCAGCTGTAGTACTCTCCTTAACCACACAGAGGAGGCAGAGCTCTGCAGTCAGAAAGTAGAGGACAGTAAAGGCAGTATCAATGCTGTTGTGGAATCAAACTAGTGTGTTGAACTGGAAATGAACAGTTATTCAGAGGTAATTTACAAACCATTATACTTGTTGGTGTTTGGATAACTAATGTTAGTAGTGCTGGTGTTTAAAGGTATACCATTAAGGCAATGGTTTATTTGTGTTCTTGTTGTCAGGTATTCCTCCTCATGTGGACATTCACACACTGCCTTTGAAGACCTCTCCCTCAGCCTGGGGGCTATGGTACATCTACATAATAAACAATAAATAAAAACAGTATGGGGATGAGGTAGGTGAAAATGAGTGGGCTATTTACCAATAGACTATGTACAGCTGCAGCGATCGGTTAGCTGCTCAGATAGCAGATGTTTGAAGTTGGTGAGGGAGATAAAAGTCTCCAACTTCAGCGATTTTTGCAATTCGTTCCAGTCACAGGCAGCAGAGTACTGGAACGAAAGGCGGCCAAATGAGGTGTTGGCTTTAGGGATGATCAGTGAGATACACCTGCTGGAGCGCGTGCTACGATGGGTGTTGCCATCGTGACCAGTGAACTGAGATAAGGCGGAGCTTTACCTAGCATGGACTTGTAGATGACCTGGAGCCAGTGGGTCTGGCGACGAATATGTAGCGAGGGCCAGCCGACTAGAGCGTACAAGTCGCAGTGGTGGGTGGTATAAGGTGCTTTAGTGACAAAACGGATGGCACTGTGATAAACTGCATCCAGTTTGCTGAGTAGAGTGTTGGAAGCAATTTTGTAGATGACATCGCCAAAGTCGAGGATCGGTAGGATAGTCAGTTTTACTAGGGTAAGTTTGGCGGCGTGAGTGAAGGAGGCTTTGTTACGGAATAGAAAGCCGACTCTTGATTTGATTTTCGATTGGAGATGTTTGATATGAGTCTGGAAGAAGAGTTTACAGTCTAGCCAGACACCTAGGTACTTATAGATGTCCACATATTCAAGGTCGGAACCATCCAGGGTGGTGATGCTGGTCAGGCGTGCGGGTGCAGGCAGCGAACGGTTGAAAAGCATGCATTTGGTTTTACTAGCGTTTAAGAGCAGTTGGAGGCCACGGAAGGAGTGTTGTATGGCATTGAAGCTCGTTTGGAGGTTAGATAGCACAGTGTCCAAGGACGGGTGGATCAGGGAATCGCCCGCAGCAAGAGCAACACCATTGATATATACAGAGAAAAGAGTCGGCCCGAGAATTGAACCCTGTGGCACCCCCATAGAGACTGCCAGAGGACCGGACAGCATGCCCTCCGATTTGACACACTGAACGCTGTCTGCAAAATAATTGGTGAACCAGGCAAGGCAGTCATCCGAAAAACCGAGGCTACTGAGTCTGCCGATAAGAATATGGTGATTGACAGAGTCGAAAGCCTTGGCAAGGTTGATGAAGACGGCTGCACAGTACTGTCTTTTATCGATGGCGGTTATGATATCGTTTAGTACCTTGAGCGTGGCTGAGGTGCACCCGTGACCGGCTCGGAAACCAGATTGCACAGCGGAGAAGGTACGGTGGGATTCGAGATGGTCAGTGACCTGTTTGTTGACTTGGCTTTCGAAGACCTTAGATAGGCAGGGCAGGATGGATATAGGTCTGTAACAGTTTGGGTCCAGGGTGTCTCCACCTTTGAAGAGGGGGATGACTGCGGCAGCATTCCAATCCTTGGGGATCTCAGACGATATGAAAGAGAGGTTGAACAGGCTGGTAATAGGGGTTGCGACAATGGCGGCAGATAGTTTCAGAAATAGAGGGTCCAGATTGTCAAGCCCAGCTGATTTGTACGGGTCCAGGTTTTGCAGCTCTTTCAGAACATCTGCGATCTGGATTTGGGTAAAGGAGAACCTGGAGAGGCTTGGGCGATGGGTGAAAGAGATATGGGGGAGGGGGAGAGAGAGAGAGAGGGGTGGGGTGAGGGGTAAAGGAGAACCTGGAGAGGCTTGGGCGATGGGTGAAAGAGAGATGGGGGAGGGGGAGAGAGAGAGAGAGGGGGTGGGGTGAGGGGTAAATTGAGAGGTGGGGGTGAGGTGGAGGGAAGGGGAGAGAGATGTGGAAGAAGGGAGTGAGAGAAATGGGGAGGGAGAGAGATAGAGAGAGAGATGGGGAAAAAAGATGTAGAGAGATGGGAAGAGACAATGATAGAGAATGGGAAGGTAGAGGGAGATGGGGAAAGTGGGAGAGAGAGAGAGAGAGAGAGAGAGAGAGAGAGAGAGAGAGAGAGAGAGAGAGAGAGGGAGAGAGGAGAGAGGGGAGGGAGGGAGGGAGACAGATTGGGAGGGAGATGGGGAGGGAAAGAGAGAGAGATATGTGGAGGGAGTGAGTGAGAAATATGGAGGAGGGAGAGAGAGAGATGGGGTGGAAAAGAGCAATGGGGAAGGGAGAGAGAGAGATGGGGAGGGGAGAGATCGGAAGGGACAAGGATAGAGAATGGGAAAATTGAGAGGTGTGGGAGAGTGAGGTGGAGTGAGGGGGAGAGAGATGGGGAGGGAGAGAGATCAAGAGATGGGGAGGAAAATATATAGAGAGATGGGAAGGGACAAGGATAGAGAATGGGAAGGGAAAGGGAGATGGGGAGGGAAAGAGAGAGATGTGGAGGGAGTGAGCGAGAAAGATGGGGGAGGGAGAGAGAGATGGGGTGGGATGGAGAGCGAGTTGGAGAAATGGGGAGGGGAGGAAGATACATAGATAGTTGGGGAGGAAGGGAGGGAGAGATGGGGAGGGAGAGATGGGGAGGGAGGGGTAGGGAAGGGAGAGATGGGGGAAGGAGTGAGAGTGGCGGTGGATGGAGAGAGGGAGAGAGAGAAAGTTGGGGAGGGAAAGAGAGACCAAGATGAGGGAGGGAGAGGGAGCGGGAGAGGGAGAGACATAGAGCGAGATGGGGCGGGATGGAGAGACCTATGGACCCACATGTATGAGAGAGATGGAGGGGGGAGATGAGAATGGAGTAACAGAGAGAGATGGGGAGGGAGAAATAGAGCTGTGGAGAGAGAGAGTTGATACTTTTGGATTCACTGTTAAGAGAGATATGTAAATGGAGAGAAGGAGAGACAGAGTTGGAAAGAGAGTGGGGGTAAAGGTTTCAAGATTTCTGCCACAAATGTTAGTATGTGTAAACATTGCCATGGACACTAAGTCATGGATTGGATTAACTCCATGGGGATTGGAGCGGGTGGGCCTGGAGGTGGAACCAACAGGGCCCATTCTGGATGCCCGCGGGCAGCCAGCAGGTTGTCTAGTCGGATGGACATGTCAATAAGTTTGTAGAGGGAGAAGGTGGTGTCCCGACAAGCTAGCTCCCTTCGGACGTCCTCCCGGACGCTACAGCGATAGTGGTCCATCAGGGCCCTGTCGTTCCACCCCGCCCCAGCGGCCAAGGTCCGGGAACTCCAGCGCAAAGTCCTGCGCACTCCTCGTCTCCTGACGCAGGTGAAACAGCCGTTCACCCGCCGCTCGGCCCTCCGGTGGGTGGTCGAACACGGCCCGGAACCTCCGGGTGAACTCAGGGTATTGATCCCTTGCCGAGTCTGGGCCATTCCACACTGCGTTGGCCCACTCCAGGGTTCGACCCGTCAGAGAGGAGACGAGGACGCTCACGCTCTCCTCCCCCGAGGGAGTCGGACAAACGGTAGCCAGGTACAGCTCCAGCTGTAGTAAGAACCCCTGGGACCCAGCCGCCATTCCATCATACTCCCTGGGGAGCGCCAGACGCAGAGCACCGGATCCGGATGCCGGAGGAGGGGTAGGTGATGCTGGCAGAAGGGGAGCTGGGGGTGAGGTAGGGAGGTCACTCCTCTCCCATCGGTCCATCCTCTCCATCATCTGGTCCATTGCCGACCCAATACAGTGGAGAATGTCCGTATGGTGGAGGACTCGCTCCTCCATAGATGGGAGAGGAGGTGCAGCTGCTCCTGCTGACTCCATTTGAATGGTGCAGGATTCTGTCACAATTGCCTGGAGTGGTGGGTGCAGAGTCAATTGCAGAGAGCAGAGGATACTGGGGAAAAACGTCTTTACTGGGATTCCCACACGAATGCCCAAAACCATAGGCGATAAACAGACTACCAGAAAATAATACCGCACGAACATAGGCGGGCCTAACAGGTTTAAATAGACATAAATCAAGAAAGGGACAGGTGCAACCAATAAGACCAAACTAACAGAAAAGGAAAAAGGGATCGGTGGCGGCTAGTAGACCGGCGACGACGACCGCAGAGCGCCGCCCGAATAGGCAGGGGAGACACCTTCGTTGGGAGTCGTGACAATACAGCTTGTATCTGAGCCGTTGAATTGCGACTCCACTTTGTCCCTGTACCGGCATTTCGCTTGTTTGATTGCCTTGCGGAGGGAATATCTACAATGTTTATATTCAGCCAATTGCCAGACCACTTTCCATGGTTAAATGCAGTGGTTCGTGCTTTCAGTTTTGCGCAAATTCTGCCATCCATCCACAGTTTCTGGTTTGGGTAGGATTTAATAGTCACAGTGGGGTACAACATCTCCAATGCACTTCTTTATAAACTCAATCACCGAGTCAGCGTATAGGTCGATGTTGTTCTCTGAGGCTGACTGGAACATATTCCAGTCCGTGTGATCAGAACATTCTTGAAGTGTGTATTCCGATTGGTCAGACCAGCTTTGAATGGTTTTAGTCACTGGTACATCTTGTTTGAGTTTCTGCCTATTAGACAGTAGGAGCAAGATGGCGTCGTGGTCGGATTTGCATTACGAAAGTTAGAGTAGCAGGGATCGAGTGTATTACCCCTGTGCATAGTGCAATCAATATGCTGATAGAAATTCCTTGTCCATAGACTGCTTACAGGGTAATGAAACCAATGGAATTTTGTAATTTCGGTGAACTATCCCTTAAAATGTGTGTTTTCTGTGGTTTTTACATTTGAGTAATTTAGCAGACACTCTTATGCAGAGCGACTTCCAGTAGTAAGTGCATACATTTTCATATTTGTTAGTACTGTTCCCCCGTGGGAATTGAACCCACAACCCTGGTGTTGCAAGTGCCATGCTCTACCAACTAATAACCCCCAGGAAGTTTGATGTGGTGCCAGCCTGTGACTCAGAATCTCCTGCTGCAGTGACCTTTGACCTCATTAACCATAGTAACCTCCCTAAGGGGAGGGGCACCAGGACCTCTCTCACCTTTGTAAGTTGTGCCGCACACCATGTGGCTGCAGTGAGCTCCTTGATTTGTAAAGGAGATGGGATTGATGTTTTTGTGTGTCTCTGTGTGTACTGACTGACGCCTGCCGTATGGAGGCGGAAATTGGTCACATGTGAAGGGCTGGTCCCTTCAGCATCACTCAACACTCCCCTTAGCCACGCGTGTGTCACTTCCTGTCTTCCATTGAACCAGAAACCATTCTCGCTGATGTGGGCTCTGGGAACGGAAACTACCTGGGCATCAACCCTGAAGTGATTGCGGTAAGGTGGTCTGTGAGGTTAGTTTATAAATACTAGCATCTTTAAACACTATCAATGGAGGAGAGCGAGTTCTGTTTATTGACCCTGCGGCTCTCTCTCTTCTCTCAACTCAGTTAGCCTACCATACAAGCTTTTCACAGACTCTCTTTTTTGCTAAATGTTCTCAGCTTTGCGAACCCTGATGAAGGCAATTTACAGTAATAAACGCTACACTATTTTTGTGAAAATGGATTAGGATACCTGCAGATACTCTTCTCCCCCTCAGCCACTCTTATAGTGATAACTTCACTACTTTGAATTGAATGTGAATGTTGACCTTTGTGTGTCTGTCTTTGTGTATGAGCAAGACTGAATGTACATTTTTGGTGTGTGTGTGTGTGTGTGTGTGTGTGTGTGTGTGTGTGTGTGTGTGTGTGTGTGTGTGTGTGTGTGTGTGTGTGTGTGTTTGCAATTGCGCATGATGAAAGAGACTATATGAAATTCTCCTCCAGCCCTGCCCCAGATCCCTCCTTATAGGCTAGAGCGAATGACTCATAGAGCTTAATTACATTTCTCCCCTGAACACTAGTTTTATTGAAAAGATTATTACTGCTATCAATTTCCCTCACTCTCTCCTCTCCTACTCTGCTGTGAGTTATTGTGGCTCGCTAATCTGACTGTAATTTGTCCACTGCTGGTTTTCATTATGTGGAGTAAATTGGATGGCTTTGATAAGGATGAAAATGTCTTCATGAATCTCTCGATGAGGCTTGTGTACAGGCAGGCCAGTAATGGGGAGCTTTATAATCAGTAGTTGTGTCCTTTCCTTTCATTATTTAATCTGAAAACTGTGGAAAAGGAGTAATTACTCCCAGCCCTACCCCCAGCCATATTCCCAGCCCTACTCCCAGCTCTACCCCAGCTCTACCCCCAGCCCTACTCCCAGCCCTACCCCCAGCCATACTCCCAGCCCTACTCCCAGCCCTACCCCCAGCCATACTCCCAGCCCTACCCCCAGCCCTACTCCCAGCCCTACTCCCAGCTCTATCCCAAGCTCTACCCCAGCCCTACTCCCAGCCCCAGCCTTGCTCCCAGCCTTACCCCCAGCCCTACTCCCAGCCCCAGCCTTGCTCCCAGCCTTACCCCCAGCCCTACTCCCAGCCTCAGCCTTGCTCCCAGCCTTACTCCCAGCCTTACCCCCAGCCCTACTCCCAGCCTCAGCCTTGCTCCCAGCCTTACTCCCAGCCTTATTCCCAGCCCTACTCCCAGCCCCAGCCTTGCTCCCAGCCTTGCTCCCAGCCTTGCTACCCCCCAGCCTTACAGCCCTAGCTCCCAGCCCCAGCCTTGCTCCCAGCCTTACTCCCAGCCTTATTCCCAGCCCTACTCCCAGCCCCAGCCTTGCTCCCAGCCTTACCCCCAGCCCTACTCCCAGCCTCAGCCTTGCTCCCAGCCTTACTCCCAGCCTTACCCCCAGCCCTACTCCCAGCCTCAGCCTTGCTCCCAGCCTTACTCCCAGCCTTATTCCCAGCCCTACTCCCAGCCCCAGCCTTGCTCCCAGCCTTACCCCCAGCCCTACTCCCAGCCCCAGCCTTGCTCCCAGCCTTGCTCACAGCCTTCCCAGCCCCCTTAGCCCTACTCCCAGCCCCAGCCTTGCCCCCAGCCCTACTCCCACCCCCAGCCCTACTCCCAGCCCTAGCCTTGCTCCCAACCTTACCCCCAGCCCTACCCCCAGCCCTACTCCCAGCCTCAGCCTTATTCCCAGCCTTACCCCCCCAGCCCTACCCCCAGCCCTACCTCCCAGCCCTACTCCCAG
Organism: Oncorhynchus nerka; assembly: GCF_034236695.1. Lineage (NCBI taxonomy): Eukaryota > Metazoa > Chordata > Actinopteri > Salmoniformes > Salmonidae > Oncorhynchus > Oncorhynchus nerka. The sequence goes on along the minus strand of NC_088406.1, from coordinate 19,256,911 downwards.
CCCCAGCCTTGCTACCAGCCTTACCCCCAGCCCTACCCCCAGCCCTACTCCCAGCCCCAGCCCTAGCCCCTTGCTCCCAGCCCTCCCAGCTCCCCAGCCCTACTCCCAGCCCCAGCCCTACCCCCCCAGCCCTACTCCCAGCCCTACTCCCAGCCTCAGCCTTAGCCTTCCCAGCCCTACTCCCAGCCCCAGCCCTACCCCCCAGCCTTGCTCCCAGCCTTGCTCACCTAGCCCAAGCCCTACTCCCAGCCTACTCCCAGCCCCAGCCTCCCAGCCCCAGCCCTACCCCCAGCCCTACTCCCAGCCCCAGCCCTACCCCCAGCCCTACTCCCAGCCCTACTCCCAGCCCCAGCCTTGCTACCAGCCCCAGCCCTACCCCCAGCCCTACTCCCAGCCCTACTCCCAACCTCAGCCTTATTCCCAGCCCTACTCCCAGCCCTACTCCCAGCCTCAGCCTTATTCCCAGCCCTACTCCCAGCCCCAGCCTTGCTCCCAGCCTTACCCCCAGCCCTACTCCCAGCCTCAGCCTTGCTCCCAGCCTTACTCCCAGCCTTACCCCCAGCCCTACTCCCAGCCTCAGCCTTGCTCCCAGCCTTACTCCCAGCCTTATTCCCAGCCCTACTCCCAGCCCCAGCCTTGCTCCCAGCCTTGCTCCCAGCCTTTACCCCCAGCCCTACTCCCAGCCCCAGCCTTGCTCCCAGCCTTACCCCCAGCCCTACTCCCAGCCTCAGCCTTGCTCCCAGCCTTACTCCCAGCCTTACCCCCAGCCCTACTCCCAGCCTCAGCCTTGCTCCCAGCCTTACTCCCAGCCTTATTCCCAGCCCTACTCCCAGCCCCAGCCTTGCTCCCAGCCTTACCCCCAGCCCTACTCCCAGCCCCAGCCTTGCTCCCAGCCTTGCTCACAGCCTTACCCCCAGCCCTACTCCCAGCCCCAGCCTTGCTCCCAGCCTTACCCCCAGCCCTACTCCCAGCCCTAGCCTTGCTCCCAACCTTACCCCCAGCCCTACCCCCAGCCCTACTCCCAGCCCTACTCCCAGCCTCCCAGCCTTAGCCTTCCCAGCCTTACCCCCAGCCCTACCCCCAGCCCTACTCCCAGCCCTACTCCCAGCCCCAGCCTTGCTACCAGCCTTAGCCCCCCCCCAGCCCTACTACCCTACTCCCAGCCTCAGCCTTAGCCCTACTCCCAGCCCCAGCCCTACCCCCAGCCCTACTCCCAGCCCTACTCCCAGCCCCAGCCCCCCCAGCCCTACTCCCAGCCCTACTCCCAGCCCCAGCCCAGCCTTCCCATTTCAGCCTTATTCCCAGCCCTCGCTCTGGATAAGCCCTACTCCCAGCCTTACCAGCCCTCTGCCTTGCTAAGCCCTTCCCCAGCCTCAGCCTTGCTCCCATGAGCCTTACTTAAATGTAAATCCCAGCCCCAGCCTAAGCCTTCCCAGCCCTACTCCCAGCCCCCCAGCCTTAGCCCTACTCCCAGCCAGCCCTCCTCCCCAGCCCTACTCCCAGCCCCAGCCCTGCCCCAGCCTTACCCCCAGCCCTACTCCCAGCCCCAGCCCTACCCCCAGCCCTACTCCCAGCCCTACTCCCAGCCCCCTTGCCCTACCCCCCCAGCCCTACTCCCAGCCCTAGCTCCCCAGCCTCAGCCTTACCCCAGCCCTACTCCCAGCCCTACTCCCAGCCTCAGCCTTATTCCCAGCCCTACCCCTACCCCCAGCCCTACTCCCAGCCCTACTCCCAGCCCCAGCCTTGCTACCAGCCTTACCCCCAGCCCTACCCCCAGCCCTACTCCCAGCCCCAGCCCTACCCCCAGCCCTACTCCCAGCCCTACTCCCAGCCCTACCCCCAGCCCTACTCCCAGCCCTACTCCCAGCCTCAGCCTTATTCCCAGCCCTACTCCCCCCTGCCCCAGCCCTACCCCCCAGCCCTACTCCCAAGCCCTACTCCCAGCCCCAGCCCTACCCCCAGCCCTACTCCCAGCCCCAGCCCTACTCCCAGCCCTACTCCCAGCCCTACTCCCAGCCCCAGCCCTACCCCCAGCCCTACTCCCAGCCCTACTCCCAGCCTCAGCCTTATTCCCAGCCCTACTCCCAGCCCTAGCCCCTCAGCCCCAGCCTTGCTCCCAGCCTTACCTCCAGCCCTACCCCCAGCCCTACTCCCAGTCCTACCCCAGCCCCAGCCTTATTCCCAGCCCTGCTCCCAGCCTTCCCAGCCTCCAGCCCTGCTCCCAGCCCTAACTCCAGCCCTACCCCAGCCCTGCTCCCAGCCCTGTTCCCAGCCCTAACCCAGCCCTAACCCAGCCCCAGCCCTCCCAGCCCTAACCCTGCCAGCCCCCAGCCTCCCAGCCCTAACCCAGCCCTCCCACCCCAGCCCTGCCCCAGCCCCGCCTCCCAGCCCTAACCCAGCCCTACCCCAGCCCTGCTCCCAGCCCTAACCCAGCCCTGCTCCCAGCCCTGCTCCCAGCCCTAACCCAGCCCTACCCCAGCCCTGCTCCCAGCCCTAACCCAGCCCTGCTCCCAGCCCTGCTCCCAGCCCTAACCCAGCCCTGCTCCCAGCCCTAACCCAGCCTTATTCCCAGCCCTGCTCCCAGCCCTAACCCAGCCCTACCCCAGCCTTATTCCCAGCCCTGCTCCCAGCCCTAACCCAGCCCCGCTCCCAGCCCTAACCCAGCCCTGCTCCCAGCCCCGCTCCCAGCCCTGCTCCCAGCCCTACCCCAGCCTTATTCCCAGCCCTGCTCCGAGCATTACCCTTCACCTAACCCCCAGCCCTTCTCCCAGTTCCAGCCCTACCCCCAGCCCTACTCCCAGTCCTACCCCAGCCCCAGCCTTATTCCCAGCCCTGCTCCCAGCCTTACCTCAAGCCCTGCTCCCAGCCCTAACCCAGCCCTACCCCAGCCCTGTTCCCAGCCCTGTTCCCAGCCCCGCTCCCAGCCCTAACCCAGCCCCGCTTCCAGCCCTAACCCAGCCCCGCTCCCAGCCCTACCCCAGCCCTGCTCCCAGCCCTGCTCCCAGCCCTAACCCAGCCCTACACCAGCCCTGCTCCCAGCCCTAACCCAGCCCTGCTCCCAGCCCTGCTCCCAGCCCTAACCCAGCCTTATTCCCAGCCCTGCTCCCAGCCCTAACCCAGCCTTATTCCCAGCCCTGCTCCCAGCCCTAACCCAGCCTTATTCCCAGCCCTGCTCCCAGCCCTAACCCAGCCTTATTCCCAGCCCTGCTCCCAGCCCTAACCCAGCCCCGCTCCCAGCCCTAACCCAGCCCTACCCCAGCCTTATTCCCAGCCCTGCTCCCAGCCCTAACCCAGCCCCGCTCCCAGCCCTAACCCAGCCCTGCTCCCAGCCCTGCTCCCAGCCCCGCTCCCAGCCCTACCCCAGCCTTATTCCCAGCCCTGCTCCGAGCATTACCCTTCACCTAACCCCCAGCCCTGCTCCCAGCCCTAACCCAGCCTTGCTCCCAGCCCTGCTCCCAGCCCTAACCCAGCCCCGCTCCCAGCCCTAACCCAGCCCTGCTCCCAGCCCCGCTCCCAGCCCTAACCCAGCCCTGCTCCCAGCCCCGCTCCCAGCCCTACCCCAGCCTTATTCCCAGCCCTGCTCCGAGCATTACCCTTCACCTAACCCCCAGCCCTTCTCCCAGCTCCAGCCCTACCCCCAGCCCCGCTCCCAGTTCCAGCCCTACCCCCAGCCCTTCTCCCGCTCCCAGCCCTACCCCCAGCCCCGCTCCCAGCCCCGTGTTTCACCGCTACTACCATGTGTTCCAGAAGGGGGAGCTAGAGCTGTTGTATTCGGCACATGTGACATATCAAAATGTGATTTGATTAGAGGAGCTCTGTGTCAGGTTTAGAAGGGTGACCATACAGAGCAGCTACCATGACCAGGTGTGTCATATTGGGGAAGACTGGAGACAGATAAACAAACAGCATCAAGATTTGAATGAATTAGTTCCCTAAACTGAAAAACATTGAATTCTGAAATAAATTCGCTTTTCACCTCATCAGATAAAGGCAAGACAATTATACGAGGCAATGATGCGTTTTATTGTCTCTGATTATTGTAAATAATAAAGATTGAAAAACATAATGCCCTTCAAATTAATGAGGAAAGTACCTGTTTGATTTCCTTCACTCCAAATGTATGTATTTAGTTTTAAGTGTTAGAAAAAGCCCCAGGGTGTTGAAAGGGAATGGTAACCTTGAAATACACTACATAACCAAAAGTATGTGGACATCTCATTCCAAAATCATTGTCATTAATATGGAGTTGGTCCCCCTTTGCTGCTTGGGAAGGCTTTCCACTAGGTACTGGAACAGACTTGCTTCCATTCAGCCACAAGAGCACAAGAGGCCTGGCTCGCAGTCGGCGTTCCAATTCATCCCAAAGATTTTGGATGGGGTTGAGGTCACGGCTCTGTGCAGGCCAGTCAAGTTCTTCCACACCATTCTCGACAAACTATTTCTGTATGGACTTCACTTTGTGCATGGGGGCATTGTCATGCTGAAACAGGAAAGGTCATTCCCCAAACTGTTGCCACAAAGTTGGAAGCACAGAATTGTCTAGAATGTCATTGTATACTGTTGCATTAAGATTTCCCTTCACTGGTACTAAGGGGCTTAGCCCGAACCATGAAAAACAGCCCCAGAACATGATTCCTCCTCCACCAAACTTTACAGTTGGCACTATACATTCGGGCAGGTAGCGTTCTCCTGGCATCTGAAAAACCCAGATTTGTTCGTCGGACTGCCAGATGGTGAAGCGGGATTCATCACTCCAGAGAACGTGTTTCCACTGCTCCAGAGTCCAATGTCAGCAAGCTTGACACCTCTCCAGCCAACGCTTGGCGTGGGGCATTGTGATCTTAGGCTTGTGTGCTGCTGCTCAGCCAGCATTTTATGAAGCCCTCGACCAACAGTTCTTATCCTGAGGTTGATTCTAGAGGCAGTTTGGAACTCAGTAGTGAGTGTTGCAACAGAGGACAGACGATTTTTCCGAACTACACGCTTCAGCACTCGGCGGTCCCGTTCTGTGTGCTTGTGAGGCCTATCACTTTGCGACTGAGCCGTTGTTTCTCCTAGATGTTCCCACTTCACAATATCAGCTGTGTTGGAGCAAACCATTGAGGAAAGCTCAGCATTGCATGTAGATAGGTTTGGCTGCTAGGCTGAAGTAGCAAGGACATGCACATTAAGAGAAGATGATATCCAGGCCATATGACACCCAGACCATACTCTATTTTTGTAGGAATACATTAACCAAGACCATACGTGCATTCATGACAGCTGAACGTGCTGTGGTCAGCAGGGTACAGGAAGAAAGGTGTAGGCAAGATAACTGAGGACTAACACGTAAAACATAGGCATGCAGTACATTATTTTTAGAACATGGAAAGAGTTCTGCCATCGTTGTAACCAAAAGCAGATACTAAGGGGGAGTAACTTTATTTACATATGTGATGTACACAAATACTATGTATGTATAAAAGCAGAGCCAGTGCTAAGAAGCGACGGCTGTTCCGCGGACCAGCACGGCTTTTAATAACTTGTATTAAAGTCTACATTGAATTCAAAAGTTCTTCTGAGAGTATTATATTTCTATAGACAGTATTATATTTCTGAAACAATTATCTACGACAGCTGTTACAGTTGACAGCTCTAGCAGGGCAGAAATTTGGCGAACTGACTTGTTGGAAAGGTGGTATCCTATGACGGTGCCACGTTGAAAGTCACTGAACGCTTCAGTAAGGCCATTTTACTACCAATGTTTGTCTTTGGAGACTGCATGGCTGTGTGCTCGATTTTACACACCTGTCAGCAACGGCTGTGGCTGAAATAGCCGAATCCACTAATTTGAAGGGGTATAGTGTATTTGTGTCTTTGTAACATTTAAATATTTCACTTTACAAAGGTTTCATACCTCCGTTAGACTGAAAACTTTGGTGTTATGGAAACTTTCGTTTTGGGGTAAGCTATTCCTTAAGTACCCTTCATTGCCAAGCTGAGTCACTGTAAGTTCTGGTATTTTTAGTGCAGTGTGTTGGTCTGCTGCTGCCGCCATTGCTTCCCAATGCCAGACTAATTCATCTCAATGAGGGCGGTACCAGACAATCACAGAGAGAGGGGCCCCAAATGTCCAGCTCATCAAAAACTGTATGCTCCTCTCTCTCCTCTCTTGCTCGCTCCCCTCCATATCTGCTACTGCATGGTCCCTGAGCAGCCTGAGTATCAGTATTCAGGACCACATTTGTGCTGTCAGGGAATCTGGCTCTCTGTAGACAGCACCTGAAATGGACATACACACCCAACACACTCACACACACCAATCATAATGAGATAAGGTCCAACAGACGAGTTATATAGCTGAATGGATCTTGTTCGTGGCAGTGACGGTATCTCAAAGCAGCCCCGTGATAATTGAGAAATGGCTCCCGGTAAATTACCTCTGCAACTGTCTGAGTCCACCGGGACTGAAAAAACAGTTATGTAGTTAAAAGGAGGAGGAGGCTGGAGTCTACCGTACCTGGTGTTTTATCTGGCTATTGATTGTTGTGCTGCTGTTGTTGTCTGCCTCAGATAGGCACTTGACATTTTCAGAAAATTAAAGGTGGTTAGATGTCTGCCTGCCCACAGTGTATTGATCAAACGGATAGTGACATCAAGACAACATCATTGCAATACATTCCTATTCATTATAGGCCATTTTGCATTCCTTATTATGGTAAACATCTTGGCCTTGTCATAGGCAGGCCTATACTGTATAATCCCTTTCCCGTTAGCCTACCCAGCATAACACACTGGAGCCACCACAGAACGAGAATGACATTTTAATTATATGAGCGCTACACTATATCCCTTCTCTCAAGTAGTGTTCTGCAGACACAGTGAGATTGAGAACAGAGAAAACGTTAAATGAAGGCCTAAAAGAGGGGGGATTGAACCTTGCAGTTATGGGATGAGTGCACTGCCCTACTACCTGTACAATAATTTTCCAGGTAATCCAGGTTGGTTTTTATATCGGTTTGTTCACACGTTCACAAAATACAACTGTATTTCTATCTATTTAAAAAAAATGTTTTATTTGTTTGTACGATCCAATGCAGAGGACTACATTAACCAGAAACAATGTATTTTCAGGGGTCGTAAATATTTTTGCGACAGTTGATGGAAGCACATTTAACGGCAGTGTTATGGCGACGCACGGAGGCAGTTTTGAAAGTGTTAACAGCATCGAAGTCCGAAAAGAATACAAACGTAAAGCCAGGGAGGAGGTTATTCAGAAGGTATATATGTGTGCTTTATAATTAGATACTAGTCGACATGCGCAATGTAAGATACGTTGATATAACGCCAGTACAAAAGCCAAGTGTATGGCTGCAACAACTAGTTGAATGCTAACAAAAAGCTAGCCTGAAGGTCTGCCATACGACTTAGTGAGCTAGGTTTGTGATGCATTTTCTACAATATTTGCAATTGGTACATATACGTATGTTCAATACAATACAGGGATAATAAGTCGTTTGAATAATGCTATTACATACTAGCTAGTACAGCATATATGTGTAGCTAGCTATCTTAGCCAGTTATCTAGCAAACATCAAAACAGTGATAGGAAGTCACATGGTCCTTGCTAGTAGGGATCATTGGGACGTCTCCCCACCCCACACACTGAAGTTGAACATTAAAATGGGTTAGGGACTTCCGAAAGAATCCGGATAGCACGAACCAGAGTCACATGGCTGGCTGGCTAGCTACTGTACCTATTTCGTCTTAGCTAAGCTAACTACCTTTAAACGTGTGTTATAACTATACAGTCGAACACTGCACTGAAGTATTTGTAAAAACTAGTTAACATTACTTGCATTCATTTTCAATTCCTTCCCAAGTACATTAACTTGTTTACATGTCCCCCCCCCCCCCCCCCCCCAATGGTGGCTTTGCTACAGTACAATGCTGTTATTCTCTCTGGTGGTCAGTCAGGTGTGATGTGAATATGGCAAACACTAGGTGGCGAGGTTGTACATAACAGAGCTGGTGCATGCCTTTCTTTCTGCCTCTGTCTACCCACCTCAGGTGATCAAATCAAATGTTATTGGTCACATATGTAACCGATGTGAAACGGCTAGCGTTTCAATCGGTGACGTCACTCGCTCTGAGACCTTGAAGTAGTTGTTCCCCTTGCTCCCCTTGCTCTGCTTCGAAGGTGGCTGTTGTCGGTGTGTTTAGAGGGTCCCTGGTAAGAGACAAGGAAGGGCGAGGAGAGGGATGGAAGCTATACTGTTACACATACACATATTTAGCAGATGTTATTGCTGGTGTAGTGAAATGCTTGTTCCTAGCTCCAACAGTGCAGTAATATCCTTGAGATAGAAGCTGTTTTTCAGTCTCTCAGTCCCAGCTTTGATGCACCTGTACTGACCTCATCTTCTGGATGGTAGTGGGGTGAACAGGTCATGGCTTGGGTGGTTGTTGTCCTTGATGAGCTTTTTGGCCTTCCTGTGACATCGGGTGCTATAGGTGTCCTGGAGGGCAGGCAGTGTGCCCCCGGTGATGTGTTTGGCACACCGCACCACCCTCTGGAGAGCCCTGTGGTTGCGGGCGGTGCAGTTGCCGTACCAGGCTGTGATCCAGCCCAACAGGATGCTCTCAATTGTGCGTAAAGGTTTGTGAGGGTCTTAGAGCCAAGCCAAATGTCTTCAGCCTCCTGAGGTTGAAGAGGTGCTGTTGCGCCTTCTTCACCACACTGTATTTGTTACTTTTATTTCCTATTTTTCTTAAAACTGCATTGTTGGTTAAGGGCTTGAAAGCAACTATTTCACTGTTGTATTTAGCGCATGTGACAAGTACAATTTGATTTGTCTGTGTGGGTGGATCGTCAGTGATGTGTAGGCCGAGGAACATCAAGCTTTCCACCTTCTCCACTGCGGTCCCAGCAAAGTGGATAGGGGCGTGCTCACTCTGCTATTTCCTGAAGTCCACGATCAGCTCCTTCATTTTGTATGGTGTAAGGTGTTAAGATCACTTTTACAATAGATTACTAGGGAGAAATACAGAGCAAATGATGCTGTGCTCTCTGAGGACAGGAAGGAAATGACAAGGCAGGTGGAGGCTTGCATCAACGGAAGCAGATTGTTATTGTTTACAGTGGTGTGATTGATCGAGGCACACCATAGTGTGTGTGCAAATATGAGGTGTCGTCAGTCAGGTAATGGCCTCTGAAGGGGATGGCAGGACAAACACTGCTGCAGGGAGATAAGGCCTGTGACGCAACCACTCCGGATTCATTTTAACATGGTTAAATTCCTCTTTCAGAACACACATACAATCACTAAACACCTTACACCATACATATGTATGTCATGCACACAAAAACATCAACACAGAGTAGTGGGGTCCATGTTATCTCCTGAGCAGCTGTGTTGACTATATAAACACAGTGTGAGGTGTTTGTGAAATGGTGACACACCTGAACTCTCTCCATTTATTTCTCTTTCTCACCTCATCTCTCCCTTCTTCCTCCCCCTCTCTCACTTAATCTCCCCCCTCCCTCCCTCAGGCTAAGCAGCAGTATGAGAAGGAGGAGAAAAGGAAGGAGCTGAAGAGACAGCGAGGAGAGGACACCTGGATGCTCCCTGAAGTTGACCTCCGACTGCAGCAGCTAGAACAGGTCTGCAGGTCGTTGCGTTGGTAACCCCATGACCTTTTAAGGAGGTAGCTCGTGTGACCTCCCTATCCTCTGCATGGCCTAGTAGTATGGTTGACCCCAAAGTCAATATTTGGTTGTCATCCAGTAACAGTGACCTAGAGCTGAGCTGTTTTTATACCGTCATCTTTTTTGTAGCTCTAGCTTATTGATGTTTCCAAATCCTTTATCCTATCTATCACGTCTTCATACTGATCACTTCGTTTAGCATATTTTAATCAGGCCCACTCATTTCTGTCACCTTCAGGAGGTTTCAGGCAAGAAGAAGAAAGAGAAAAAGGCCAAGAAGATTAAGAAGAAGAGGAAGAAGGAGAAGAAGAGAGCTGAAGGAGGAGATGGGTCCAGCTCAGAGGTAAGTGTCATTGGACTGGCATATCTTTGTATTGCACCCCCTCCTTTCCTTTCACCTTTCTTTTCCTCTCACATCTCACATTCCCTTTGTCTGATTCCCTCTCTTGGGCTTCCTGTCCTCTGTCCTGAACATACAGTGCCTTCAGCAAGTATTCACACCCCTGGACTTTTTCCACATTTTGTTACAGCCTGAATTTAAAATGGATTAAATAGAGATTTAAAAAACAACAATAATAATAATACTTTTTTTATCACTGGCCTGTACACAATACACCGTAATGTCAAAGCTGAATAATGTTTACAAATTAAGCTGAAATATCTCAAGTCAATAAATATTCAACTCCTTTCTTATGGCAAGTCTAAATAAGTTCAGGAGTGAACATTTGCTTAATAATTTGCATGGATTCACTTTGTGTGCAATAATAGTGTTTAATGTGATTTTTGGTTAATGACTACCTCTTTTCTATACCTCACACATACAATTATATATAAGGTCCCTCAGTCAAGCAGTAAATTTCAAACACAAAGACCAGGGAGGTTTCCAATGCCTCACAAAGAAGGGCGCTTTACTGAGTACCACTCCATATTTTCAAGCGTAGTGGTGGCTGCATCATGTTATGGGTATGCTTGTAGTTGTTAAGGACTGGTAAGTTTTCAGGATAAAATTAAACTGAATGGCACTAAGCATAGGCAACATTATAGAGGAAAACCTGGTTGTCTGCTTACCACCAGATACTGGGAGATGAATTCCCTTTTTAGCAGGACAGTAACCTAAAACACAATACCAAATCTATACTGGATGGCTTACCAAGAAGACAGTGAATGTTCCTGATTGGCCAAGTTAGTTTGGACTCAAATCTACTTGAAAATCAATGACAAGATCTGAAAATGATTAACAACCATTTGACAGAAGAATTTTGAGAAGAATAATGGGCAAACATTTTACAATCCAGGTGTGTTAAGCTCTTAGACAAACAGCTGTAATCACTGCCAAAGGTGCTGCTTTTTATTATTCTTTTTATTTTATCCAATTGTCCCATCGCTGCAACTCCCTTATGGGCTCGGGAGAGGCGAAGGTCTAGAGCCGTGCCTCCTCCGAAACACAACCCAACCAAGCTGCACTGCTTCTTGACACAATGCTCACTTAACCCGGAAGCCAGCCACACCAACGTGTCGGAGGGAACACCGTACACCTGGCGATCGTGTCAGCGTGCTTTGCGCCACAGGAGTCGCTAGGGTGTGACGGGACGAGAACATCCCTGCCACCCTCTCCTGACCCGGACAATTGTCCTCCTGGTTTGCGGCCAGGCTGAGACCGAGCCTGGACTCAAATCACTCGGGAGGCTGACAAAGGTGCTTCTACAAAGTATTTATTCTAGGGTGTGAATACAATGCAAGTGAAATTTTTCTTTATTTAATTTTCAATACATTTGTGAACATTTTAACATTTTTCATTATGGGTTTTTGTAAGGCTTGATCCTAGGCCCCACGCTCAATTTACATCAACAACGTAGCTCAGGCAGTAGGAAGCTCTTCTATCCATGTATATGCAGATGATACAGTCTCATACTCAGCTGGCCCCTCCCTGGATTTTGTGTTAAATGCTCTACAACAAAGCTTTATTAGTGTCCAACAAGCTTTCTCTGCCCTTAACCCTGTTCTGAACACATCCAAAACAAAGGTCATGTGGTTTGGTAAGAAGAATGCCCCTCTCCCCACAGATGTGATTACTACCTCTGAGGGTTTAGAGCTTGACGTAGTCACCTCATACAAGTACTTGGGAGTATGGCTAGACTGTACACTGTCCTTCTCTCAGCACATATCAAAGCTGCAGACTAAAGCTAAATCTAGACTTGGTTTCCTCTATCGTAATCACTCCTCTTTCACACCAGCTGCCAAACTAACCCTGATTCAGATGACCATTCTACCCATGCTAGATTACGGAGACATAATTTATAGATTGGCAGGTAAGGGTGATCAAGAGCGGCTAGATGTTCTTTAACATTCGTCCATCATCTTTACCACCAATGTTCCTTATAGGACACATCACTGCACTCTATCCTCCTCTGTAAACTGGTCATCTCTGTGTACCCGTCGCAAGACCCACTGGTTGATGCTTATTTATAAAACCCTCTTAGGCCTCACTCCCCCCTATCTGAGATACCTACTGCAGCCCTCATCCTCCACATACAACACCTGTTCTGCCAGTCACATTCTGTTAATGGTCCCCAAAGCACACACATCCTTGGGTCTCTCGAACGAGCTGCAACAAATACTCAAACTGGACAGTTTTATCTCAATGTCTTCCTTCGAAGACTCAATCATGGGCACTCTTACTGACTGTTGTGGCTGCTTTGTGTTATGTATTGTTGTCTCTACCTTCAAAAAATCCAATCAAAGTTTGTCACGTGTGCCGAATACAACCTTACAGTGAAATGCTTACTTACAGGCTCTAACCAATAGTGCAAAAAAGGTATTGTGTGAACAATAGGTAAGTAAAGAACTAAAACAACAGTAAAAAGACACTGAATAATAACAGTGGAGGGGCTATATACAGTGGAGGGGCTATATACAGTGGAGGGGCTATATACAGTGGAGGGGCTATATACAGTGGAGGGGCAACACACCGTGGAGGGGCAACACACAGTGGAGGGGCTATATACAGTGGAGGGGCTATATACAGTGGAGAGGCTATATACAGTGGAGGGGCTATATACAGTGGAGGGGCTATATACAGTGGAGAGGCTATATACAGTGGAGGGGCTATATACAGTGGAGGGGCTATATACAGTAGAGAGGCTATATACAGTGGAGAGGCTATATACAGTGGAGGGGCTATATACAGTGGAGGGGCTATATACAGTGGAGAGGCTATATACAGTGGAGGGGCTATATACAGTGGAGGGGCTATATACAGTGGAGGGGCTATATACAGTGGAGGGGCTATATACAGTGGAGGAGGGGCTATATACAGTGGAGGGCTATATACAGTGGAGGGGCTATATACAGTGGAGGGGCTATATACAGTGGAGGGGCTATATACAGTGGAGGGGCTATATACAGTGGAGGGGCTATATACAGTGGAGGGCTATATACAGTGGAGGGGCTATATACAGTGGAGGGGCTATATACAGTAGAGGGGCAACACACAGTGGAGGGGCTACACACAGTGGAGGGGCTACATACAGTGGAGGGGCTATATACAGTGGAGGGGCTATATACAGTGGAGGGCTATATGACAGTGGAGGGGCTATATACAGTGGAGGGGCTATATACAGTGGAGGGGCTATATACAGTGGAGGGGCTATATACAGTGGAGGGGCTATATACAGTGGAGGGGCTATATACAGTAGAGGGCAACACACAGTGGAGGGGCTATATACAGTAGAGGGGCAACACACAGTGGAGGGGCTATATACAGTGGAGGGGCTATATACAGTGGAGGGGCTATATACAGTGGATATGGAGGGGCTATATACAGTGGAGGGCTATATATGATGCAGTGGAGGGGCTATATACAGTAGAGGGCAACACACAGTGGAGGGGCTATATACAGTAGAGGGCAACACACAGTGGAGGGCTATATACAGTGGAGGGGCTATATACAGTGGAGGGGCTATATACAGTGGAGGGCTATATACAGTGGAGGGGCTATATACAGTGGAGGGGCTATATACAGTGGAGGGGCTATATACAGTGGAGGGGCTATATACAGTAGAGGGGCTATATACAGTGGAGGGGCTATATACAGTAGAGGGGCAACACACAGTGGAGGGGCAACACACAGTGGAGGGGCTATATACAGTGGAGGGCTATATACAGTGGAGGGGCTATATACAGTGGAGGGGCTATATACAGTGGAGGGCTATATACAGTGGAGGGGCTATATACAGTGGAGGGGCTATATACAGTGGAGGGGCTATATACAGTAGAGGGGCAACACACAGTGGAGGGTAGTGAGGCTATATACAGAGATATGATGGCTATATACAGTAGAGGGGCAACACACAGTGGAGGGGCTATATACAGTGGAGGGGCTATATACAGTGGAGGGGCTATATACAGTGGAGGGGCTATATACAGTGGAGGGCTATATACAGTGGAGGGGCTATATACAGTGGAGGGGCTATATACAGTGGAGGGGCTATATACAGTGGAGGGGCTATATACAGTGGAGATATGATATATACAGTGGAGGGGCTATATACAGTGGAGGGGCTATATACAGTGGAGGGGCTATATACAGTGGAGGGGCTATATACAGTGGAGGGGCTATATACAGTGGAGGGGCTATATACAGTGGAGGGGCAACACACAGTGGAGGGGCAACACACAGTGGAGGGGCAACACACAGTGGAGGGGCTACACACAGTGGAGGGGCTACACACAGTGGAGGGGCTACACACAGTGGAGGGGCTACACACAGTGGAGGGGCTACATACAGTGGAGGGGCTATATACAGTGGAGGGGCTATATACAGTGGAGGGGCTATATACAGTGGAGGGGCTATATACAGTGGAGGGGCTATATACAGTGGAGGGGCTATATACAGTGGAGGGGCTATATACAGTGGAGGGGCTATATACAGTGGAGGGGCTATATACAGTGGAGGGGCTATATACAGTGGAGGGGCTATATACAGTGGAGGGGCTATATACAGTGGAGGGGCTATATACAGTGGAGGGGCTATATACAGTGGAGGGGCTATATACAGTGGAGGGGCTATATACAGTAGAGGGCAACACACAGTGGAGGGGCTATATACAGTAGAGGGGCAACACACAGTGGAGGGGCTATATACAGTGGAGGGGCTATATACAGTGGAGGGGCTATATACAGTGGAGGGGCTATATACAGTGGAGGGGCTATATACAGTGGAGGGGCTATATACAGTGGAGGGGCTATATACAGTGGAGGGGCTATATACAGTGGAGGGGCTATATACAGTGGAGGGGCTATATACAGTGGAGGGGCTATATACAGTGGAGGGGCTATATACAGTGGAGGGGCTATATACAGTGGAGGGGCTATATACAGTGGAGGGGCTATATACAGTGGAGGGGCTATATACAGTGGAGGGGCTATATACAGTGGAGGGGCTATATACAGTGGAGGGGCTATATACAGTGGAGGGGCTACATGTAGATATGGTTAAACTGACTATGCATATATGATAAACAGAGTAGCAGCAGTGTAAAAGAGGGGTGGGGAGGCACACAATGCAGATAGTCTGGGTAGCCATTTGATTACCTGTTCAGGTGTCTTATGGCTTGGGGGTAAAAACTGTTGAGAAGCCTTTTTGTCCTAGACTTGGCACTCCGGTACCGCTTGCTATGCGGTAGTAGAGAGAACACTCTATGACTGGGGTGGCTGGGGTCTTTGACAATTTTTAGGGCCTTCCTCTGACACCGCCTGGTGTAGAGGTCCTCTGGTGTAGAGGTCCTGGATGGCGGGCAGCTTAGCCCCAGTGATGTACTGGCCCGTACGCACTACCCTCTGTAGTGCCTTGCTGTTAGAGGCCGAGCAATTGCCATACCAGGGCAGTGATACATGCTCTCTATGCTCTCCATGTCGATTCTTGCCCTTTGTGCTGCTGTTTGTACTATGTTTTGTGCTGCTACCATGTTGCTACCATGTTGTTGTGTTGCTGCCTTGCTATGTTGTTGTCTTGGGTCTCTTTATGTGGTGTTGTCTCGTTGTGATGAGTGTTTTGTCCTGTATTTATTTTTAATCTCCGTCCCCGCAAGAAGCCTTATGCCTTTTAGTAGGCCGTCATTGTAATTAAGAACTTAACTGACTTTCCCAGTTAAAAAAAGGTTCAATTACATTTTTTTAAAATTTATATTGTGTGTAGATGGGTGAGGGGGAAAAACCAATTTAATCCATGTTGAATTTCATGCTCTAACACAACTAAATGTGGAATAAGTCTGTGTATGAATACTTGCTGTAAGCACTGTATTCATTTTTGCCCTCTTTTCTGTCTCTCCAGGGGACAGGAAATGAGTGGGTTGAGGCCCAGCCCCAGACAGAGGCCTCGGGTAAAGCCTGGAAGATTCCTACCAAGTCCGAGGCCAAGCCCACAGACAACAGCCCTACCCCACCCGAGAACAACCAGGTAACAACCCCATCTTTCCACCCTCCACAGCACCGGTAAACCCTAAGACAGGGATCATCAACTGCATAGATTCAGCCGTGGGTAAAAACAATTCTTGAGCAGATGGTCAGTGGGTCAGAACATAAATAAAAAATTATTTGTGGATTGATATATTTAATTAAAGCAAAATAATTTCAAACCTTGCTTACATTTGTAAACAGTTACCCATATACATGTCATTGTAGTTAGCATTTGCTTGCAAATGTACCTCCTAACTTCCTTCATACTGGACACAGAGAAATAAAAATGGTATCCAGAAGTTCATCTGACTCTGGGGAAGTAGATAAAAGGCATCATTGTCAGAATCCCACAGTTTCCCTTTAACCATTCCTGGGTGCTTTTTGATGCGTGTTTTGGGGTCATTGTCCTGCTGGAAGACCCAAGAACTTCAAGAGACCCAGTTTTTGGACACTGGGTTGACAAAACACCTGATAATCTTCTGATTTCACTAAGCCTCCCCCACGGCATGATCAAACCTTCCACACGGCATGATCAAACCTCCCCCACGGCACGATCAAACCTCCCCCACGGCACGATCAAACCTCCCCCACGGCAC